>NW_022280414.1:0-38609 GCF_004355925.1 Anarrhichthys ocellatus
CACACACACACACACACACACACACACACACACACACACACACACACTATTGGCGCCCCCTATGAAGGACTCTGTGCATAGCAGATGCCTGGACTCGTGTGCCCTTGAAACTGAGAGTTGATGCACATTAAAACATTGCTGTGTATTAACATGATTACTTCCTTGATAGCGTGTTTAATCACCTGTCAAATGCATCATATTCTGAAATGTATTCAGGCTACTAAGACCTCTACTAAATCCCTCAGCTAAAGCGAAGGGTTGTAGTTTTTTTATTGTTCTTTTTCTTATTTTATTCAAAATCAATTTTGAAAATGCCGTTCTACTGCTCTGCACTTGCTCGGATGGTTTTACAGGAATAACGGAGTCGAGGCAATTCATCGGCAGACCGCGAGCTCCTCGGGGGTGTGCCTACAGTCCCCGGGCTCTATATATTGAGATGTTTTGTCCGGTGGCGTTATGTGAATTAGAGAGCACCGCAGCGGGACAGCTCTGCTTCCTCACTTTGACACCATCTCCGTGCACGCTCCCCAGACGCCGCAATGGACTCCCGTTTTCGCGCACTTTGCATGACTTTTCTCCTGGCGTCGTTCACGCGGAGGTCAGGTGCGCTCGGCCCGGTCATCAGATGCGAGCCGTGCGACGTGGGCGCGCGGCTTCTGTGCAAGCCTCTGCCCCGGGACTGCGCCGAGAGGGTCCGCGAGCCGGGCTGCGGCTGCTGCATGACTTGCGCGCAGAGCTTCGGCCAGCCGTGCGGCGTGTACTCCGGCAGATGCGGCTCCGGGCTCACGTGTCAGCATCAGCCCGGTGAGACGAGACCTCTGCAGGCGCTGCTGGAGGGACGCGGGATCTGTGCAAACGGCTCTAACAAACGCCTCTCCGTCAGACCGACTCCTCCGGTCAACGAGCTGCCAGGTAACTGTTGCGCGTGCACCTTTTTTCCCAATATGTTTTTATTCACCTCCAAGAACGGTTTTAAAAATGAGTTGCATGCAACGTGAAATCGCTGTGCAGACTTTGTGTTATTTGTTTCCCTCGTTGAATCTGCGAGCTTCTAAATGCCAAAGGAAGATGTGATGAGAAGAGAGTATGGTTGGTTTTACAAGTGTTAATCAACTCTCAGTTCCATCGCATACAATGAGAGCAGACATCCAGCTCAAAGCCACATCCACTCAGTGAGTTCCCTTCATTCATGCAAAGAGAAGCTGGAGGATGAGACGGGTTGAAGCATTAGAGGAGGAAAGATTGTTTGAGCCTATTAGTAAGAATTTGATGGTGCAAGAGAGGAGAGGTGCAACTCAATATCAGGAAGTTGTTTCCTTTTTTGTTGTTGTTTAAAGTCAGTGTGAAGACCTGAGCCTCCCTGAATCAGATTAAATGTTGATTTGAAAGGTGATAATGTAACTGTTTATCTCGGGTTCTTAAAGGAGAGGGACTGAGACTACAGCTAGTCGAGGTTTAACACTTTTGGAATCAAGTGGTGGTGGTTGTTTTGTATATTTGTGTTCGTTTTTTCCAACCGATTGAACGATGTGACACATGTCTCGATCACCGTATGAAATCCCTCCCTCAAATGGAAGATTGTGTACCGTTTTTGCGATTTAACACGTGTTGTTCTCCAACTTTAGCAGAGAATATTGAGACTTCCTACGAGGAGCGAAATTCCACCGGGTCGGGCCTCCAGACCTCGTACAGCACCCACAGGCCCACGGAACCCCCGAGACCTCCGCTTCACCCTTTTTTCCCCTCTGCCAAGTCAGAGGTCCTCTGGCGGGAGCAGCAGAAGAGAACCCAGAGCTTTAAAATGGAGGAGCTCCCGGGACCCCTCATCACAGACCAGCAAAACTTCTCTCTGGAGACCAAACAGGAGCCAGAGTATGTAAGTACCACAACCAGCTTTTTTTTTCTTCTTTTTTCCCCTCTCTTCAGAGCACACTGGAGGAATGTTTTTCTCCTCTTCCTCTGTGTTTTGGTGTTTTTCTCCCATTGCGGGTGATGAAATGTTTTTGGGTCGCGGTGCCGGTGGTTGGCAGCAGAACGGCGTGGCAGCGAGCGGGTACGACGGCCCTGCGGCTGACCTGGGTCAGGCGGTTGTTTGGCCACAAGGCGTCCGCGTGCCGGGTGTACTGGGAGCCAGCGGATGATGGATTGGCCTGTGTGAGTGCCTGTTGGGAAGCCCTGCTGCTATTTTGATCTTCTCTCTGGCCAGAGAAGTGAGCACACACACCAGTAATGGGCTTTGACTGGCTGCTTTGATTAGTGACTGGAGTACTTGGACTTGAGGACAAGCCTTTTGGCTCCCTCTTTGAGCTCGTCCAAATTTCACTTTCTTCCCCCATCCTTGTGTGAAGTGTTAAGCAGCTTTGGCAAACTCTTAAGCCGCCGCAGTTCGGTCGGATGAATTGATTTCTCGTGCGTCACCTCTTTCATATCGCTCCAGCCATTGTTTAGGTATTACGCCGGAGCAGTGTGTGACACAGCCTGAGTCAGATTTGTTAACATCCTTATCCCCCCCCCCCACACCCCCACCACCCACCCACCCCTTACAAAAACAAAGAATGCATGTCCAAACCACACTGCAAAATGAAATGTTAGCTCGTGCTAATGGCATCAGCCGCACAAGTTCGGAGCTGGAGATGTTGAAGTGTCACTGCTTATGTGTTCCCTCATCTGCAGGGTCCCTGTCGGAGAGAGATCGAGAGCATTCTCAGCAGCCTCAAGATTACAGACATTGTCAACCCCAGAGGTTTCCGCATACCAAACTGTGACAAGAAGGGCTTCTATAAGAAAAAACAGGTAAGAAAGCACATTCACAGGACCATCATTTGATATTGACTGTATACGCTGAAATACAGGTTCGTGCATTGATTTCCCGAGAGGCTACACATCATTTGAACATCTACCTGATAAACACTGTTTACAACTGTGAGAGGCCGTGAGAAGGAAACCCACATTTCCTTTTTTTACATGCTGCATTAATAAAGATCCAATGCTGTAGTCGAGTGACTCAAGCTTTCGGGCTCCTGCAGCCCAATTACAGATGTGTATAGCTGTCTTCCTCCATTCATTGGTAGTCATTAGAGCCTCATCATTGCACCACCACACCAGTGAGGTAGACCCGAGCCACTGGCTCTGGAGACAGGAGCCACAGGGGCCAAACCCCAGCGGGGTTGACGGCTGGGACGATGGCCGTTTAACGGGAACCCTCCCAGGGAGACAGACGTCAAGGTGGCCGCCGGCACCCGACGTGCTCCCCCCATAATTGCTGGACTTTTGAGAAGCGCGCACAGAAATAGAGCCGCAGCTATCCCCACGCTCACGTGGTTCAACCCACGATCGGCTTGTAATAAATGAGTGGTTCTGACGCATTCATATGGAGCCACTTAGGGCTCCCGGCGCCCCTGCATCGCCGCCGAGGCAGCCCTTCTTATAACATAGCAGTCCCTCCTGCTTAATGGAAGTGTTCGCCTCGGCCTGCAATCATCTCATAACCAGCCTCACAACGCCGGGCTCATTGTCTTTGTTTATGTAGAACGGAACTCAGCGCACCGCCGCTGAGCCCCCGAGGGGCTGAAGGGTGTGGCAGACATTTAACGTTGGTCAGTTTAATTTGGACGTTTGCATGATTTGAAGCAAGAACGTCCCTTATTACAGCTCTTAATAACAGTAAATGTCAGGACAGATGTTATGCGGGAAGCAGATGCACGTTTTTCCCCCAGTAATCTGCAAATTTAAATTTTGATTTCTGTGGTATTTTTACCATGCAATTTGTGATGCGTTCATCTCGCAACTACAGTTTTACCTCCCTCCCCGTACTTCCTATGCAACAGTGATCTGAGTCCTCTCAGTCGAACCCCGCCGACATATTGAACTACATGCGGACGCCTTCCCTCCCGATCGGCTACGACTCCTCTGTGGAGCGGCAACGCCGTTGCTTGAGCCCTCAAAAAGAATGGCTGCATGTTTTACTAGAGTGGAGGTTGACCTTTAGTCAAATTGGCAGTAAAATAACAGCCCTTGGGTAGCTCCACAGACTCTGTAAGTCATTTGTAGTACCCATAATTTGGAGCTGTGGGGTATAATCAGCAACAGATGATTCGCACTGGCCACCAGCTTCTGAAAATAGATCTTGGTTCCCAGTTGTTCACAAACGGGACTAAGCAAATATTTTACCAGGTTTCTGTTTACCTTAAAGGTCTCTCTATATGTGTGTGTAACAGGAGGTAGACCATAAAAAGCAGCTCAAAATACCACAAGGCTGCGTCGGATAACCAAGGCTGCGTCGACTCAGCACAATCTGACCATTAATGCCTCTTAACTATGGCTGTTCTACTTCATCGAGTAAAGTGGCTTCTCATAATGCTGCATATTCAACTGGATTTACACATTTAGCTGCCCCTCGCCTCCACCTCCACCTCCACCCCTCCTCTCCTTATTTCTCCCCCCTCCCTTCACCTTGTCCCTTTCTTTCACTTTCAGTGCCGGCCGTCCAAAGGCAGAAAGCGAGGCTTCTGTTGGTGCGTGGACAAATACGGCCAGCCCTTGCCAGGTTTCGATGGGAAGGAGCGAGGAGACGCCCAGCACTACAACTCTGAGAGCCAATAGCAGCGGGGCCGGCCGGGGGGAGGGAGGGAGGGAGGGTTTGTGAGAGCAAGAAGAATTATAAACAAATGGAGACACTGAGGATATTGGGAGAGAGGTCAAGATATGGCTCAGCCGATACATTGGATGTTTGCTGTTTCCATCTGTTGCCTGTGGGACCTTTTTTTTTTACAAGGCGGAGCAAGGGGAACAGAGGAAGAAGAAGAAAAAGGGCCTCTGTTTCACAGATACTGTACTTTTCTGCGATGGATGGACTCTTCATAAGCTTTTTTGTCTCTGACTCAGCCAGGACAACTTCTGAGAAGAGGATGCGATTCATCTCAGAGGCCGATTATTCAAAAAAAAACAGAGACGTTTGTCACACAACAGTGATGAGAGTGCTCTTCATTTACGCACAATTGAGTGGCATTGCACATGTGTACATGCTTGTCATAATTTGTATGCTCGTGGTTTGTTGTAAAGACGTTGTGTATGTGTGTATGAATATGTCTTTCGGAGTAAGCGTGCAGTGCCTTACTTTTCTATGAATTTCTTCTTTTTTTTCCGGTGGCTTCCTGCCCCTCAGGAAGTTGGACTGGACTGTGCAGCTCAAATACTACAGTGCGTATACTTTATTCAAATTAAAATGATTGATGCTGGATCTGAAGCCACAAGAAGAAGGACATGTCCTTCAGTCTGTACTGTGGTTGTTAATGTTTTGTTGTCACTTTGCATAAGCTGAATTTTTGGGGATAAAGGCCACAAACCGTTGTCTCTGATCTCTGTGTAGCCGGTGATCATCTCCATCACCTGGCTTGGTTTAAGTGAATAAGCTGTTTGCATGTGAAATGCAACCCTCAGACGTCTATTTTTTACTTAATAAAGGCAGTATAAAATTATCCAGCTTTTGCATTTTCATTTTTTTTTGTGTCCTCATCTTGCCCTCTCTCGCTTTGTGTATGAAACAGGAAAAACACATTCAAACACCACCCCATCGTGATTAAATAACATTTTAATGGGACGCACAGCTACAGAATTAGAAGAACACATTGTTACAATAAAACCAATAATTGGATAGCAGCATTTACAAACAATTTTGGTCCACCACACATGAGCTCTCAACAACAGACACAAAAAAAAAACAGAATTCACACAAGTGGATCATAATAAATACTTAGAATAGATGCAAGAATAGGCCGAAATAATAAAAAGGCATAGCTGAGAAGAGCCCTCAGAAATCCTCAGCTAAACCTGAGGACCTGCAGAGACTGGTAGAGGTAGACAAATGCAGACCAGCCCATCCCAAACCTCACGCTGGCCGGGATGAGCCCTGATATGTTTGTGCTTGGCCACCGTGCACATACTTGCGGCACTTTAAGTATTTCCCCCAATACCCATTGAGGAAACGCCAATGGAGATACATTCAGACAATGTCAACACGTTGGATGAATGAGCGGCTGTGTCGTTTCGTGCCGTGCACAGCTCCAGTTTTGAATGAATCAAAAAAAAAAAAAGAAAAAAGATCCTGAAGCCTCTGAAATGGGCTTGGCAGAGCTGCGGACTTGTGGTTTTGAGAAATGGAGTTATTTAGTGAGAAACACAAATGTATACAGTGTTGCCCTATTTACAATCGGGAAGAGAGAGGAGAGAGAGAAAAAACGGGCAAACATATAAAAAATCTAAAAATGACAAATGGTTAATGCTAGTGAGAATAAATAAGACTTGATACATACATCATGTAAATAATATGAGAGGAAATTTCCCTCTTCCGAAATAGGAATTTATATTTTGTGCGTTTTTTTAAGAGAAGTCAGTTCATCAGAAAGGTCGATTTACACTTTCCCTTTGTGAAACATGTCTGATTGTTACTAGATGTGCCCGTAAGTGTGTTTGTTATGAAAGTGAGTCCATCCTCTAGCGCGTGACTTCTTGATGACACTCTGAGTCACCCAGCAGGTCGCTCGAGCCCGGGAGCTTCTTCCCGTTCCAGGGAGAGACACACCAGCAGCGAGCGGGCGGTCCGACCAGAGATGACTCACACTGATGGGGGGGAAAACAAAACACATGAATAAATCATCCCGGTTAGCTTTAGGATGAATCTCTTTTTTTTTCCTTAAACAGGTCGAGCGAGTTTGTTTTTTTTCATCCTGGACTCCTCACCTGCTTGGCCTGGTAGTAGCCGCGTTTATCGCAGTTGGGGAGGTAGAACGTTGTGAACTTCTCTCCAAGTTTCTGCTGCGAGCTGGATATCGTGTCCACTGCTGCGTGCAGCTCAATGTGACAGGGGCCCTGTGCGTACCGAGAAAGAAAGACAGACAATGTGAGAACTACGCCCACATGTGAACAAATACACTATGTAGCTACTATGCAAAAAATGAATAAATACATGAATCCCAATTATCTCCACAGCTCCTCGAGAGCTCCCTCTAGTGGAAGGAAGGCAACATTCTCAGCCTCTTGAGTCTGGTTGATGTTTCTTTTCTTTTCTTTTTCTTTTGCTCACCTCTTGTGACAGCGTGTTGGCGATGGCGTTGACCTTGGTCCTGATACTCTCTTGGCCCTCCTCTTGGGGGTCCAAAGGAAGGTTGAGGCCCAACAGGTAGTGCAGAGATCCGTGGTCAGGGACAGCATCCTCTGTTTTAGGAAATAAGTTTGACTTTAATGTTGAATATATTTCTGTTTTGTGTATTTTTTCAAAATATATCTAAATAATTTTAATTATTTTTGTATTTCTTGTGTTGGTTTGAGGTCACTTTGTGGGATTTCCAGATCTTAAAAAAAACACATGAAACTCTTGAGACTACCTTGGCCCAGGTGCTCGGTGCAGACCCCCTGTCCTCTGGTCAGGGCGTGGAGCGGCCTGGCCTCGCCGGGCCTGGGAGTGCATCGGAGGCCCTCTCCGCAGTGGGCCGTGTGAACCCCACAGGACGCTCCTCTCTCCAGAGCGCAGGCCATGCAGCAGCCGCATCCGGGCTCCCGCAGCTCCTGCGCGCAGTCCGCCGGGACGGCGGGACAGGCGTTGAGCGTCTCCTCCGTACAGGCGGCGCAGCGGATGGGCTCCGGCCCCACCACCGGGGACGACCTCACCAAGACGGCCAGAGCTGCCACCGCTGCCACGAGAGTCAGCTTCTCATATAATCCGGGCATCTTCAGATAAATGCGCTCTTCTTCTTAGATTTAGCCTCTGCAATCTGCCTGGTTACTTTTCTTTCTAAACTGATTTCTCCGAACCAGCAGTATTTATACGGACGTCTGGCCTCCAGAGGAGTTAATGATTGACACGCTCGCCGCAGATATAAAATATTTTGACAAAGCAGCTTTAAACGGCGATGACCCTGCCTCACATGCGTAGTTTCCAGGTTCATCAGGTCTGCAGTCAATATTGACTTTGGAACACAAAGTGAAAACAACCCTGTTTTCGTATACGACAAAATTACAGATCTTTGTGTTTTTCCTTTTGAGGTCATGAAAACAACCACATGGATACTGCTGTTTAAAGAAATGCAACAAAGTCGTAATGGATGGCATCCACAATAAGGAATACTGGATAACTAGCTTATAGGCCAGGAGATAATGACTGGTGGTTATGAAAACTGTTGCTGACAGACTCTTATTTCGTGAAGTAATGCTGACCGATTTGTGCTTTGACACTGTTTTCACACTGAAATCCTATTTGTCCCTTTAATCTCTTTTAGTGAAGGTTCCCGTTATCAGGCAGATAAACAAGACCATTCCACTTTCAGCATTGCATAACCCCAACGTTATGGATTGCTCTGCTTTTAATCACAACATGTTTGTCTGAACAAAGATGGTTGTAACTGGTGGCAGCTTGTTAAAACCCCCTTTCGCCACTTCCTGCAGGATGTAAAAGGTTCTGACTCGTGCTCCTCTGCAGGCTGTGTTTTCCATGGTCAGTTTTGATGAGGCTCGTAATGCGTGAAAAGTAGTTTATTCCATGAAAACTAAAATGTATCCATACCACATAATGGGCTATCAAGGACTGACCCTCTGCTGGCAATAAAATACGGTCTACAATATGCGGTCAGAAAAAAATGTTGCTCCACATCCTGCTCCATCGAAGCACTAAACCCACTTAAAGGAGTCAACCCAAAATGATCCATGAGCAGGACCTTAATTATATTGTATGTTCAACATTCTAAAAACACAACATATTGAAACAAACTGTAAACACTATAGCATGGCTCTTACACTGTTTCCTTAGTGTAGTATTTGTCATAGCTGTGTGGCGATTGCCTGATACCTGGACTTACTCTGACGTACTCCACGTGACCCCGAGCTCTACGTTTTGTATTTTATTTTTGTTTTATCTGATATGAAACCCAAAAATGTGCTGAACTACAAAAAAAAAAAAAAAAAGATTCATGAACTGTTATGCTTAACCCAGGAGTGACCAATTAAGTAACAATGATTATAGAAACTCACAGATTTTGTAATAAGTGTCAAACTTTTGTTTTATTGTACTTTTACTTCACCACATGTGAGACGCAAATATTGCACTTTTTGCTACACTGCAAGTTATTAGAAGAATGATGAGCTCATTAAAAGAAAAATGTATAGGTCAAAAAACTCAACAGCGAACAGAGAGAATTACCCTCCTTTGACCAACTTATACATTAAAGTACTGCTTAATGTAAAAATAATCCTGTAATATAACATAGGCCTACTGTGCTCACAAGGGCCATTTGTCTGCATAACACCTTTGATACTGTCACTAAGGTAATCATTTTAATGCAGGATTTAAAATTCTTTTGGTATTCCTTCTTCTACTAAAGTAAAGGATCTGAATACAACCACCACCTGAAAAGAGACTTTGGAAAAACTGGAGTGCGCATTGGAGTGGTGGCATTTCTTATAGTTATCTAGGAAAAGAAACCCCTAAAGAGAGACTTGACTGACGTGCACACAGAATTGCCTTTGGTTTCTTTTTCTTTGTAGTTTCATATCATGAGACAGATAAAATCTGTGTTGCACAAGTTTTCCCGTACAGAATTTCTGACAGGAGACACACATGTCAGAAATTGACATGAAAAAAAGACATTAGAAAAAGAGTTTTGAGAGAAAAACAGTATACAAACACAACAAACAATATTATTTTGACACTGACAGGGAGTCAACACTTCCTGTTTGCCTTATTATTGTAGCTTAGCTGTTTTTTTTGTTCACTGATGACGACAAAGGAACTGTGGCTTGCGCACTTTACTCTCTGGCAGTGCACACCCTCAAAATGGCATTCTAGGCACGACGAGTTTGTTCTACGTTGCAGAGGCCGGACTGGTGGACGCCCCCCCCACATGTTTCACCTCGGGGACGCCTGCAAAGAGTGTTGCTACTCCACCACCAGTTGGTGAGTTGTTGCCTCTTCAATGTTGACCATCAGGTTCACCAGCCACCGAGGGAACGGCTTCTCCTTGGAAATATTTTTGAGGACATTGGTGAACCAAAAAACTCACGTCGTAATTTGTATTTTTAAAGTTAAAGCATCTTTGCTTGAAGTGAGCACTCACAGCCAGAGACTCCTTCTTCTTCGCTTTACTGTTTCTCTTCTTCTGCACTGGCGGTTCAGCTGTTGTATTTTTTTTCCATTTGGAGACCTTAAAAAAAGAACAAAAAAAACATCTGTTTTTCATTTGAGTTGCCTGATAATTCATTTGAATCGAGCCCCTAGAAAAACAAACTCACCTTTATTTTCAGTTTACCACTAATGGACCTCTTCTCATTTCCCAACCTTGTCTGCTGAGGCGGGGTAGATTCCTCACTTAAACCCACCGTATGAGTGTTCTGATCTGACTCAGAGAACTCGTCCGTTTCCTCACGATTATCGTCGGTGGATTGGATACTATGAAAACTCTCTTGGCTGAGGGAACGAGACATTCGTCGAGGTCTCAGAACCCTCAGCGGAGCATCTTCATCGTCCTCTCTCTCATCTTCTGCCATCACCTCCATTGTCTCCTCCTCCTCCTCCTCCTCTCCTTCTCCAGTATCGCTTCCTTTTATTTCATCTTCCCTCTCTGACTCTTCCTGTATGGGCTCCAGACGTGGCCTCTGTTCCCCCATTTCGTTTTTTCTTATTCTTAAAGTACAGGGAAGAATTAATGTAAAAGGTCCATTTAGTGATGAATTTTTGGATTAAAAAAAAATCATTTCACATGTTAAGAGTAGATACAGGGGAAACTTATATGTTGCTGCTGAATGTCTATGTAGCTGGATGACTTGGCTCTTCTGATATTTAAGGCTCCTGCAGTTTCAGGCTGTCGTTAGTTGATTATTGAAATCAGGTGTGGAAGCTTGA
Source organism: Anarrhichthys ocellatus (assembly GCF_004355925.1). NCBI lineage: Eukaryota > Metazoa > Chordata > Actinopteri > Perciformes > Anarhichadidae > Anarrhichthys > Anarrhichthys ocellatus. The sequence goes on from NW_022280414.1 coordinate 10,889, forward strand.
TTACAGACAGGTGGGCGTGGATGTCCTTTTAGACACAGGAACCAAAGGTTGTATAAAATCAAATATGTGTGTTGCAATACATATCTATTTGAAACCATATATACCATACTGTGTATATATATATATATATATATTTCTGCACCCCACAAAGTGGGGCATTAACTTGTGAAGTCCACACATGCATGCTTACGCACACCAAAAAAGAAACAACGCCATTTCACGTGGTAAATACTGCAATGTACACATTTGAAATGGTAACTATTTTAAAGACACGGTTAACGACACTTTTTTGACACAAAAAGTTCAGTATATCCGTCACAGTCTCCAGTGAAAACAGTTGTATAATGTGCTCTGTAGCTCTGGAGGGAGATACAAACAAAATAAAAAATTCCTGGAAAAAAACTATGTAATCTGGTACAAATTATTAAAAAAAATACAAATGAATGAATTAACTTGTGTGACCTAGAGAGTTTTTATTTCATCTGAAGAGGCAAACAAATTTGGAACCTTTCTCAGGCGATCATACAATTCGACATGTATGAAACTTAAAGGCACCATATGGAGTTTTTGACTACTAGTGCGATGGAGCAGTACTCAAAATGTGTGAATAAACAGTAGTATGTATCTTTTCTGACGCACCGACCACGCCACTTGGAGTGGATCCATGCCACTTCTTGAGAGCCTCCTTGGAGAAGCGTAACCAAGGTAACCCGTGCCAATCTCAAATGATGATCGTGAGAATGAGGAAGTCTGATTGAACTAATTCAAATAATATTTGATGCTATAGCAAAGCGGAATCTTGAACCTAAATTGAAGCGTGCTTGACGTGACAGAGCTGTCATGAAAGTTGTCGTCACTACAAGCATTGCATTGTGGGATATTTATGCCGCCGTAGCCTCCAGTGTTTGCATACTGTAATATTTCACATATGCAATTCGCGTACTATTGGTTTCACACTAAGGACATACTAAAAAACCTCACATTCTGTTTTAGCGTGCTAAACAGCGTGTTAGCATGGAAGTTTGGACGCAGCCATTGACATTACTACTGACCTTTACACACTATCCCATTATAAATTTACTCAACACGGCTGTAAGACAAACGAGATTTTTTGTGTGTGTGTGTTTTCTTTTTGTTTTGTTTTGGTTTAGTTGTGTGTCTCTTCGTTGTTTCCTGTTATTTATTAATTCAACTGTACACTAGCAAAAGTGTAACAAAGTGCATTGGCCTCTCACGTAAATAATTGTCTTGAAGATGACGAAAGAAACATTGCAATAAAGTAGGTAAACATGATGTGTTTTCGCAAACTGAAGGTGAATATGAGCATAACATTTGTGTGTTTACGAGAAACATCTTTTAAGTCTTCGCCAATCAGTGATTCATGAGTTAATATTAACTTGGGGGGCGACCTCTGGCTCACCTGGTACATGGTGTTCCCCCATGTATGCTGAGTCCTCGACAGCGGCCCGGGGTTTCGTTTCCAGGCTGCGGCCTATTTTTCTGTGTGTCGTCCCCTCTCTTTCTCCCTCCTTCCCTGTCATCCTTCAGCTGCTCTAATAAAGGCAAAAAAAAGCCGAAACATGATCTTTAAAAATACATTACTTGGGTTAAAACTCAGCAGTTTTTGCAAGAAAATTCCTCTGGAGTCAATAACGGCTCCGAACTAACTAAACTCAGAGCATCATCTCTATTTCCCCTAAAATGAGTTCCAAAATACAGAGTTCCTTCAAGGAGACTTCCTTTGAAATGATTATAAAATTGCATATTTATAAAATGAAGCAGTGTCAGAAAATGTCTACTGTTTTCATGCTTGTTGAAATTTTGTTATTGAAGAATATCTCAACCTCATTTACTCATCTTGACCCCTTTTAGCCCTGATGACACAAGGGGGAGTGTTATTTGTGAACCATCAGTCACCAGATTCCCTTCATTGCTTAATGTCAACTTCAGCTTGGAGTCAGGGAACCACGACGGTGACACTTTCTCGAAAGCAAAAGCAAGAACTCCTTCAGAATACATCAACGTTACAATTTTTCTCAAATTTTCAATAACTGATCAGATTTCTTTTAGTATTTCATTCCAAAGCAAAAAATAATTCCAACATCTACTGTACTGGAATTGTTTGAGCAAGCCAGGCGTGTGTTGACTTAACAGTTACACTGTGTGAACCCAAGACAAATTCTACGTCAATGCTGGGAAAACAGTTTTGAATTCCCCCCCCCGCCCCCCACATACACCCCTGCTCCGTGTGTGTGACATGGTGACACTCATCGGGCTCTGGGGTTGTGGGAGTCCACCGTTTGGCATAATAAACCATTGTGTGCTGCATTCTGCCGTGTAGAGTGACAGCTGTTATTCTTAGAGCCTTAAGGTGTGTGAAATTAAGTTTTATAGAGTGCAACTAACGAAGACTGCCTGGAAAAAGTTATATTTGTTGCCCGATGAGCGTTTGAGGTTTGGGGGGGCAAAATGTAAATAGATTGAATCCACATATGGCTCATCCTAAAGATCAACTGAAAGATCTTCATTTCCTCCCTCAACCACAATCCCATACACATACTCGTTTCATATCTTTGGCGGCCCGACTTTCATTGACATTCACAGCCGTACTCGTTTGATTATTTTATACACCAATATTGTCTTTATTACAAAATATTCAATAACCCAACTTTACACTGTACAAGATACAACATAGTTTACAGCTTTTGGCTATTTACAAAAAGTATGATCTGCATATCAAAGTGAACATATCTAAAAAGGCAGGTTGTAATCACTGTAAGCTTATTGAGTAAGGCAAAAAACTTGAAACATCACGTATTTACACGTTTTGCGGATCGAGTGAAAGTCCAACGCTGATAAAGAGGCTACAAAGATATTCGAAAGGGCCCCACTTTTCTGAGACTGTATCTGAGAGACGTGCTAAAGCTTATATTTATATATTTCTTTTGAGGAAAACTCAAAATGTGGCTTTAATATAGCGAGAGAAAAAAAAAGCTGGAGTATAGGGCGACGCATGCCTCGGAGAGAACAGCAGCCAGACACTGCACCAAAAGTTTGTCCATGTGCACGGAGCATTTGAAAGGTTTAGGCTAAAGGACTAGGTCGCGCATTTGCAGAAGTCGTGTGCATATTGTATGTGCTCTCTCTTTGTGGATGAATTCCTTCCTGGATATCTACATATATGTCTGCGCCCCACAAACTTCCAGTTAAAGTCCTCCCATGACATCTGAAAGAGCCCCGAATGCCAAATATTTTTCAACCGTCTCACTTGTGTGTTGTTACATATATGTTGAGGCGATATGAGCAGCGAAACTAGAGATCTATGGAAAGCTCAATACTTTGGTTTTCTTTCAACAGGAGTGCTATGGCTGTGTCAACTCTTTAAAAAAAGTCATGCGCTATCAACTGTAAATATGACTCGAAAAAGCCTATTTCATCCAGTGAGCTCTGAGTATAAAAGAAAGAAGTATTTTGTGCTGTTTCATTTACAATTCAGAGTTAACCACGCATGCATACACACGCTCACAAGTACACGCGCACGTGCATGCTTACGCACACCAAAAAAAGAAACAACACCGTATTACGTGGTAAATAATGCAATGTATCCTTGGCATAATCGGAGAGACAGTGCAAAAGCAATAGCGCGATCAGTCTTTGTCCGGATATCAACGCACGTATCCTCTGTACACGGATTATGCACGACATAGAAAACAAAGATGCACATTATACCTGGATCTGAAGGGGAACCCGGGAGCGCCACAAATCGAATCATCTGGTATTAGAGATGTTAAACAGAGGATTTGAGATTCTGGGCATTCTTGCCTCCCAAGAGTGGCAAGAAGTTTTAATAAAAATCCCCCCGAGTGAGTATGATTGTCCCGTATCACCATCTCATTTCTCGCTGGAAGTTCACACCCTGAATGAGCATATTCTGGGCTGTGCCAGTAGCTCAGGATTTATAGGAAACACCTGGACAGCCCTGTCTTCTCTAGGCCTCCTACCAGGCTTTTTCCTTTCCTTCTCCGCAGGGAAGTTTGTCTTTCTTCCTAAACCGCAACATCTGCAACAGCTGCAGCGGCCTCAATCTGGATCTCCGTCAGCTCGATGTCCTCCTCGCAGGTGGAGGGCAGGCACGTCGCTTGGCTGTTGCCGGCGTTCACCTGAATGTTGCTGCCCATGCTGGCGTGGGCGTTCAGGCTGGTGGCGGAGGAGACGCTGCCCAGGTTAGTCGGGACGCTGGTCTTGCCGCAGGAGTGGATCCGGCGCGCCAAGCTGGCGGAGCGCATGACCGAAGAGGTGGTCACGGTGCCCACGCACTGAACCTTGCCCTCCAGGAAGTAGGTCAGCATCTCGCCTTTACCCTTGACACTGACTTTGCCACGGCACACCAGGTCGTAGTTGGTGTTCAGCAGGCGGTAGACATCTTCGGTCACCTGGAAACATACGGAAAACACTGTTGGGTTTCAGCTGAGTTCAATCAAATGAAACAGAATAAAACGGGATGTTTACGTATTGTTATCTACTTGTCTTTAAAGTCATGATGTCTACATATAGCATGCATTGTTTTTTATTAGTTTTGTGTTTTTATGATGTATTAATTTCTGTAGTTTTGATGTTTTTTGTCCAGGTTTCCCTATTAGCATTGCGTGGAAAACAAAACCTTATAATTTAATTACTTTTAGATAAATATTGTAATCTAAGGTGCGTTGGATACCTGTATCTTTCCCGGTACTCCGGTGCTGTCCATCCTGCTGGCCACATTGACCGTGTTCCCCCAGATGTCATACTGAGGTCGCCGCGCCCCAATCACCCCCGCAACCACCGGACCCACATTGATACCTGCACGATACATAAGAACACGGTAAAGAAAATATTGCCTGAGATTTCTGATTGTGATTTACTTTGTGATCGTGCCGACGGCTTCATACAAGGGTAGACATACCCACTCTCAACACAAACTCGTTGTACGACTGGTAGTTGATTTCATCCAAAACGTCAAACATCTCTATGGCGTAGTCTGCTATCGTGCTCAGATGGTCGTAGACAGACTTCTTGGCCTGAAGAGGAGAAGTACACGGAGCGGTTAGTGTGTATGCACGAAACGATCGCACCTATTGTCTTCGTTATGGTGCACTACGTCCATTTACACAAAAAACGACACGTCACCTTGGTACCAATGGTGGGGACAAGGCCCACGGCTGCCATGTATGTACTGCCAATGGTTTTGATTTTCTCTATGTCTTTGTAGCACTCTTTATCCATGAGCTGCAATTCAAATAAGCACAAAATACAGACACCGTTCAAATCACCCGCAGGTCTGTGTTAAAAAAACAAAACAGAAAATCTGCATCCCACCTCGTCAAAGTCCGCGATGATCTCGTTCAGTAGTCTCAGGCACTCCACTCCCATGTTGTTGCCATCCAGCTCGATGTAGAAATCGTTGAAGTTCGGGATGGAGGCGAACAGGACACTGACTTGTGCGTAGGACTGATAGTAGAGATCCTAATGCAGAACGAAAGAATACAGTGTAACTGTGTCAAGCGCATCCTTTGGTGTCTTCTGATTGGTATTTTCTGTCTGTTTATCTACCTGTTGGTCTGTTTGTCTGTCTGCCTGTCTATTAGCGAGGCTCACCATGTTCCTGGGGTTCGACAACAGGAAGTGCTGAGCCACGTGAGCGGGCAGAAGATTGAAGAGAATCCTCCTGTTGTCCAGCTTGACTTTCTCCATGCCATCTCTATCCTCCTCCGCCTGACAGCAAAACGTAACACACACACACACAAACACACACACACACAAATACACAGATACAGCCGTGAGGATTGTAGCTTGTCCCACATTTTCACCACATGGGGTCAGTAACAAACCTTACAACATGGACTGTGTGGCTCATAGTTGGACGGACTTGGGTACATTACATGACTAATGCTGCTAGTTAAATGATTGGATAGCTTCAAATTCAGCTTTTGCAGTCCCACTTTGCGAAACAACCTCCTGGCGCCAAATGAAAACAAGCGTCTTACCCTTGTGTTTGCCAAAGAACAGACAGCTGGCAGCCTATAAATACAAATCCCTCCATACTCCGATAGTTTACATATATCAAGGTTGAAATGGCAGCATTTCTACGGCACACAACGTATATATATTATGACATCCACACTGATGCACACACTTCCTGACCTGCACAGCCCAAAGGAAGTCCAAGCGTAGTTTGAGGTCAAGTTGCCTGGAGTGGAGGGCCAGGGCGCTGACAAAGAGCAACAGAGACAGGATGGGCTCATAGCCCCGGATGTGGAAGGACCCCCCACTGTGGAAGAGAGACCAACGCACAAGTCAGCACCGGACTGGACCACACAGAAAACTGCACATGAGGGTTATATGGACCCCCCACAGTGTCGGGAACAAAAAGTTTTATTTTTTATTTTTATTTTCTTTTTTTACTTCAAAACAAAATCTTAAACGAATGAAAAAGTATAAATGAAAGCGATTAAATGTGCTTGAAACTTTGAACCATACAAAGAAATTATATTATATATATAAAATTAGCTTTTTTCAAAAGAGATCTTTATCTCAATAGCCTTATCAAATTCTACATGATCACTTTTCAGGGACACAGTTATGATCTGTGCTGCAATAGAATTGGCCGAGCCCCTTTCGGTACGGGGGGTGATGGGAAACAGCTAACGCGCTCCCATCATTCAGCCCACATTGTCCTTTCAGGCTTCTGATTTGGAACTAATGAGCAGATGTGCTGCTTCAAAGGGTGGAAAATGAAAGAGTGTGTGGGCTGCAGACAAGCAAAAGACTCCTCCACGCACATACATCTCAGAACATATACTGTAAATGTTCCTCCAAATTCATGGTTAGCCGTCCCTTCTGCGGATCAAACACAGAAAAAGCGTTGCTTGATGTTCACAGCCAATCGTTGCCTCGTGTGATTTCGGGAACCGACCGACATAAAATAAAAAAAGAAGTGCAAATGAGGGGTGTTGTGCGTGATTGTGCGTGCCTGGTGTTCGTGGTCATGTCATGTCGTGCCGTGAACCCCTCACCCTGCAGTCTTGCGAAAGCCGCTGAGCTCCAACACGGTGATATACAGCACCCCCAGAAGGAGCAGCAGCACCATCTTTGGCAGCCAGGAGACCCGCAGGAAAAGTGCTAAGGTGAGCGTGCCCACCACACAGGACAGGAAGGCGTAGCGGGCGCCGTCACAAGGCAGCTCCGCCATGGTGTGGTTGGCGCCGCTGTCCACATCGATGATGACGATGGAGCTGTTGGCGTTGGCACTACCCCACAACCAGGGCATGCAGCCCACCTGACCGAGACAGATACATATGGTAGTCTACTTTCATAGAAATAGTTATCATGATAGCTTTTTTGGTTTCCTAATTTACTTTACCATCATGTAAAGCACAATTGTTAGAATAATTATTAAATCTGTTACAATAAATCATCTCACAGGTGCAGTCTTGCATGTAAGCACTCCCTTTTTTTTAAACCAAAGAGGAACTACAATTACAGTGCAAGGCTTGGCAACATTTTTTTCTACTGGTTGCCCAGTATGGTGGGTGATTTTTGGTGGATTTTTCATTTGCCTTTCCCACTTACCACACAGGCCTGGGCCACAGCGTAGATTAAGAGCACTATGAGAATACAGAGAGCAGTGCGAATCTGAATGGTCAGGCACCCTGGGAAACACTGCGAGACAACAACAAAGACAAGTTAGATGAAGGCGACGGACACCATGAGGAATTGTGAATGATGTGATACATCTTTAATATTTATATTGCGGCGCCTACATATATGACACTATATATGTTAATATACGGCAAGACTACAATGGGACAAAGTGCGTTAGCAGATGTGAGAATAGTATCGAAAGAAAGACTTGCAATCAAAGAGAGGGAGAACATGAAAGTGTAAAAAAATAAATAAGGACAACTTTCAAACTGACGCGGTCAGGAGCTTTGAGGACGACCATCAACCTCAACAAAAGCTGAAATGAACAGACTAGTTTAAACACAGTACAGGGGCTTAGGAAGTAATCTGGAAGCCAATGAATACTGAATCGTTATTACGGGCCTTTGTGAAACACATTGACATGTTTCTCTTTAGTCAGCGAAAAAAGAAGAGGTACAGCAGAGAAAAATTGAAACGAGGAAACCTGACAGCTCTGTTCGTTGGGTGTGAGTAAAAGGTGACTGAGGAAAGGAAGGCGAGAAGGACGCGTTTACCTGTACTCTAGTGATATGCAGGTACATGATACAAGCGACTAGGAAACAGATGCAGAAGACGAGAAGGACAAGTACCAATGTGCCCCTGAGTGGATAAAAAAAAAAGAAAAAAAAAGGAGAGAAGAAGATGGCGGGGGGTTAGTTAAAAAGACACAGACCTGAGTAACTAAGAGGTAAATGGAGAGAGGGAAAGCAATAGAGAGAAGAAGGGACGGCGACAGATTCTGCTGTACGTACTGTGGTATGATGAGAAGATAGACAAGGCCAAACAAGGCAGCTAGGACCAGAGAGAGGACCACTGCGCTGATGAAGTGCTCATCGGGAACCTGCTGGTACTACGCGATGCCAGAGACCAGATAGAGAGTGTGTGACAAAATATAATTCGGAGGTTTTAATGCACAACAAGCATATGTGTGTGTCTGCAGTGTCTGAAGTGCCCCTTACCCTCTGCTCGTGCTCCGAGGACTTGTACATGAGCGTGAGGAAGTTGAGGTCCGCCGTGTCCGACTCGGTCTGGCGGGCCTCGATCAGGCGGCCGATGTAGCGGTTGACTCGGGTCCTGGGGCTGCTCTGGATCACATTAGTCTGGTTTGCGTTGGGACGGTTCCTCAGCTTCTGTGGAGCTGTCCGCATGGCCCTCCGCTGGTGGAGATGATAAAAAAAGAAGAAGTCTTCACTGACAATGTAGAACTTGAAAAACAACAGTGTGATAAATAGCGCCCTGTGTTCTCCACACTACTGGAGCATTATCATATAAGGAACAAGGGTGAAAGAAGGAGTCAACAATAAACACGGGCAGCTGATTATACTTTCAAATTAGGACATTGCCTTCACACTTAACTTCATTACTGAATGCACCCCGCTGTGGCTGAGTGTCTTCGGCAGCCAAAGGGAGCTGCTTTGCAAAACATTGGGCGTTGGAGCAGAGCCAGAGAGTTAACATGGCAGAGTGGATGTTTGTGAGTGTGTGTGTGTGTGTGTGTGTGTGTATACATGTAAGTGAGCATGGTGAATGAATTGTGTGGCTTGGTGGAACAGTAGGGGAGCAAAGGGTGAGCAAGGATCACCAGAGTGTTCATGAGTTCATGAGCTGACACTTCCTTGTTTTCCTCCTTTTCTTTCTGTCCTTTTCTCCGCACTTCTGTATATTCTTCCTTTCCTGCTCCGTGCAGTCTTCTATCCTTCCCTGCCTCAGTATATTCGTCCTTCCTCCCCTGCTCTATATATTCCTCCTTACTTCCTTCTTTCCTTTCTCACTTGCTTATGTTCTTCCTTACTTCCTCCTTAGCTAGCCCAATTCCATATATTCTATACCTACGTCCGTCTCTCCTTTCCCACTTCTTTGATTACAGCTATTCCTCCTTAGTTCTTCCTTTCTCTCGTATATTCTTCCTTCTTTCCTTCCTTCCCAGGCTCTGTAAATCCTTCCTTGCTCCCTCTTTCCTTGCCTGCTTCTGTGTACATATCCTCTCACGCTTCATCCCTTCTCTGCTTTGATCTATTCTACCTTTCTTCCTGCTTTTCATCCATGGTTTTGTCTATTCATGCTTACTTCCTTCTTCACATCCCTTTCACATCTCCTTCTTCCTTTCCTTACTTACATCATTCCCTGTCTCTGTTCATTCTTCCCTCCCCCCATCTAGTCTTTTTTCTTCCTTTATCTCCCTGTTTCTATCCCTTAGTTCTCTGTGCTTCCCTCATGCTCTCGTTTTGTTATTCACGAGGCAGCAGCATAGATGCCGACTTCTCCTTATATTCCATATTGCGCTCAATGTAGCACAGGACACATCATGCAGGCATGTCTGCTGCACCAAAAATCCCATTCATCCGTATTGCTCCCCTCCGTGCCTTGAATGCATATATATTTTCTCCCAATTCAAGTGTCTGTGGTCGGAATGCGAAATTAGCTTTCAGTAGTGGGTGCATGTATGACTTAACCTGTCACCACTTTTCCGTTTGTCTTTCATTTTACACTAATATGCCTTCTGTCTACGGCGCAACAGTGTTGTCATTATCAGTAATGCCGATCTAAGAGGAGACATGTAGTTCGAGGTTGAGGTTTGCTGCATGCAGCCACTGAGGGCAACATTAGAAGAGCAGGAAGATGATGCTTCGTCAAACTTTCATAGAAAATGATTAAAACACAAATCTGCGCTGCTATACTTGTTTTGACATAAATGACTTCCCTGGATGTTTGTCCTGACTGTAACATACCTCTCTGACCCTTATCTTAGTCTTAACCCCAAAACAAATGATTCCACTTGTGGAAACTATTTTTTTGGAGAGGCGAGTCCTCATTAATGATGGTGTGACCTGTGGTTAGTCCCAAAAATGTGAAAAAATATATACCCAACACACACACACACACACACACCTGAAAATCTGGATTATAACAGCTGGCGCAAGAATTACACAGCTGCCAGGCCACTGGATTTCTGTTAAGGCACAAAAGGTCAAGTAAGCTCTTTGACATTTGGCCAGATTGCCAGTATGACTGACGTCTGATGTTTGTGTGTGTGTGTGTGTGGGGGGGGGGGGGTCTTAGTATGTTGAACTATGGCAGGAGCGACATGCTAAGGTCTTGATAGAGCATCACTTACCATCATTCCCTAGCTTCTTACGATAAAGCGTACATCCTGTGACTGCCACATATTTATCACTAAGATGTACAGCTGCTGGAGTGAGTTCGTGAAGCCTTTTTAATTCCCAGGAACATTTGATTATTTTCTCCTTAACTTGCTCATTCATCATCGACTCAGTGACATATTGGGTGTCATGATTTCCATGTCACATCTAAGAGAGACCATTCAGAGAAGGGCTGTACTTGGCAATTATTCTAATAATCAATTAATCTGACATTTGTTTTCTTGTTTAATCGCTTTATCTATAAAATGTTAGATAGCGGTGACCACCGTCGAACCGCTTGCTTTCTGTCCAACCGGCCCGAAACCCCCAAAATAGGCAGTTGACTCAAAATGGTTAACGATTCATTTTTGAGTCTAAAGTCTGCAGCAAAGATCCGTAGACGATGGATAGAAGGGACTGGCTGTGCTACGAACATCACTGCAAGACTGCACTGTACAATGTTCAATGAGGTGACAAAGAACATTTGTGTGACAGCGTTGCGGAGGTGTGCGTCTCTTGCACATGCTAATAATATCTACTCTATGTCCAATAGTTCATATTAAGAAAGCCAGTAAATTGTAAAGGAATCCACGAACATGCGCTGTAGCTCCTCTAATGTTTGCTCCTTGGATGATCCACATGCTCTGTTCTGTTGAAACAATGTCCTGTGGAGCTGAACTCAGACAAATGTACAGTGTGGAACAGCCATCTCCTGGTGTTAAGCACATTGTTGAAACAGCACAGCTTTTTTTGCAAGACACCCAGGTATATACATTAAATTAAACATTTGAATATGAAGAAAAGTTTTAAATGCCTCTTAATTGATGTGCAGTTCTACAGAAAGCATTTGCCTGACAGATGTTGTTGCTAAAGTAGTTTTCATCACCAATGCTTAAACAATACCAGGAAAAAGACAACAAAGATTCAGGTTGTGGTTTAAATAAAGAGATCAGGCCCACATTTAAGAGCATTTAGAAAATCCAGGTAAGTCAAACAAGCGTTTACCAAATATGTTTTTTAACTATTGCAGAAAACTCTAGACATTCAGACTTGTACATCTCTTTGTCTCCATTTATGTAAGTCACAGCACGAACAAACACAGAAACGTCAACACAGACACTGAGAGTTTATACCTTATCACCGTCCTCGCAGTTCATGACATTGGAGAAGGGAATCTCAGCCTTGAACATCTTCCTGCAGTGCATAAGCTGCACTAGCAAGTAGCACACAGTTTTGAACTTCATCTTTTTGGCGGGCTTTATATCCGAAAGAATCAATCCTGGGAATATCTGTCACCAGATAAGAAACGGGGAACAAGGATTTAGTCATGATACCCCAAACAGTTATATGTAAGGGTCTATGAATCATGCACAAGGCATTGGACAGCATGCACGTGCACACATGTTCATGCACACACATGCAATCATTATTATCAGGCTCAGAGATTTCACTAGAAAGTGGTTCAGATAAGGTCAATCCCAAAGGTGGTTTTAATAGTTTTAGGACTTTGCTGCCCTCATTTCTCTTTTATAAAACTATTTTTAGAAAGATTGATCAAAATTAAGCACAAGTTAAAGCGTTTGAGGAGATGTCATTTGCAGTAAGACATATTAGTTTGGCTCGATACACAACGTCCAAGGCGTTTTTCCCTGAGCAGGAGCAAATAAAGGCACAATAGCAGAGAGTGAGTAGCAGCCTATCCAACACAGCTTAGTCAGGGCACGTCTTTCTCTGAGCCATGCCTTTGATGAAGTCGAACCATCAGCTCTATTAAGAGGATTAGCAAAGTCTCCCGCATATCGAAGAAAAATGCACGCAACTGGGGTGTTACGGGTTCATACGAGGGCCCATGTAACCTGCGTACAAAGCGGTACATCGCGTAAGATTGAGAAGCTGCTGCAAGAGAGGAGAGGAGAAGTAGAAGGAGAAAAGAGTAATATGAAACCAAGACTGAAATTCCCTCTCCAGCTGCTTCTGGCACATCTGTTGGGAGATGTGCATGTTTATGTGTCAGCACTGACACACACACACACACTAATACGTATAACTGTAAGTTTGCAAGACTGTGCAGACTCGAGATGATATATGCCACGGGCTTTATGGCCCCTGTCCAATCCAGTACAGGCTGGAAGTGAGATCAGCTCAACAACAAGTGTGTGAGAGCTCCATCCTATTTGAAGGTTTGATTGTACATATTGGCATAGAGGAGAAGACAGGTCAGGATAAGTCTGCTTTTTTGACCTAGCCTACTCGGACTTACCACATAAGTCTGTTAATACTGATTAGCATACGTGTGTCCACACTGTCTGGGTAATAAAAGGTTCAACCAAGGCCAACGTCTTATAGGAAGTGTCATCTCAAGAAACGACTGATGCTTTCATCTTGATCATTTTACTCAAAGAAGCTAAATACACATTCAGCAGCACAGAATTACAGTGCGATACCTTCCGTCGGTGAGATGGCACTATAAAGAAGGTTTCAATTTCATGTTTTTGGAGGAAGGCGTTCCTTTCGTGACCGTTTCCAGGCTCCACCTCATAATCTCCGTTTAGGCACTCCAGCGTAGATTTAGTGATGTGGACTTTCCTGTGGAACACATGCGGAGACGGGACAGGGTAATACACAAGCAGCCTCATAGGCACCAACAGTTCCCAAGCAGGTCATCTGCAGAAGAGTGTTACAGGAGACTGTCAAAACGAGGCCTGACATCTTTGGAGTCTTTTGAAAATGCTGCAAAAAGGTTGTTTTTTTTATGGCTAAATCTTAAAATAATTATCAGTATTTTAAAAACACTAGCATTAAGACTTTTGGTTAAAAAAATAAATACAATTTTATATATATATATATATATATATATATATATATAGGACAATAATGTAAATATTCACACCTCGCTTTACAATTTACGATTTCATGTGTCAATTCTAGATCACATAATTAGTATGCATGTGCGGTGTCCATTGCTGTTGAGGCTGGTCTTCATGCTAAATGTCCAGTACTGACCCCGGTAGCCCTCCAGCCTCCATTACATTGGCTAGGGTCACATCATTGGACCACACATCATATTGCCATTTCCTGAGGCCCAGCACTCCACACAGCACCCGACCCGTGTGCAAGCCCACACGCATGTTTAGGTTGACCTCTGTGGCCTCTGCTACTGACCTGCGGGGACAGAACACATGCAGTGTTGGGGTGAGGTTGTGTTTGCATTTATATCTATACATTTATAAATAGGCAGAGCATTAAAAGGGCAGTGCAGAAGATGTACAAAAATAACACAAAGTGACATTAACAATTCCAGGGGTGGAAGTAACGAATTACCTTTACTATTGTGACTGTAACAAAGTCATTTTTTGTTAACTTGGAGTTTTGTTTGGTACAAGTACACACAAAAAACGGTAATTTTACCATTACTACTATTTATAACAATTATTAGGTACATTTCAAATTGCAGCCATTACAATGTAGCAACAAAAATCAGGTGAAAAAGTCTTGATAAACTGCATGAGAACGGAACAGAAGTAAAGGAGATGAATCAGCAGCTGCAGCAGTGTCTGCGGCCGCAGGAGAGAGGTGACACTCCAGTAATGATACTGTTATAATTAATTGCGTTTACGGGCCGCCGTGGCCACTTCAGGTTGTGAATATAGTTGTCATGTTGCATAGTTAGGAGGTTAAAAAATTGTAACATATATCTTAATTAACGAGTGAGTTAAAGCATCATCCTGTGAGCAGTGACACACCGACGGCGTTCGTGACCCTGAAGAGTAGGGGCACCCTAAGTCTGGTTATCATGCTATGCTAAATGCTAACATCCTCCAGCTGTGACTTCTGCGTTCCCCGAGGAACCTTTAGCTTCAGTGAGGACTTTCTGCTGTTTGTGACAGTGTGACTGCAGAGCCTCTTTCACTTGAAGACTTTTTGAATTTGAAGAGCGCAGTGGAACCAAAGAGAGTGAGAGGACTGGTTATATGGGACGGAGAGGCCAAATGGACAGTTTATATCATGCTTTGACAATGAACGAGCGGGAAAAGTTGAACCTGGACTGTGGAGGACTTCACTGTGCTGTTCAGACAGGTGAGTACAACAACAATTATTACAGTCTATGCAAGCGACACATTAAATGGACAATACATGTCCCTGTACACGAAACTAATAGATTACACTGGTGTGGTTGTATGTATATGTATATATATATATATATATATATATATATACATGTATATGTCTGTGTCTTAGTTTTGACATACGAAGTCTTGTAGCTGATGTTCTTCCACTTGCGTAGGCAATGAATTGACACTTATTGCAGTCTGTTTTGTAGCCTACTCTTTGATTTAACATTAGTATCTAAGACCCCTCCCCCCTTTTAAAACGTAACACAATAACATTAACTTACCTACTTTTTACAAAAGTACATTTTTAAGTACTTTTACTTGGATAAATTTCCTTAAAGTAAGAGTAATTTTTCTTGAGTACAATACTCTCGTACTCTTTTCACCTTTGAACAATATATTATTGTACACAAGCACTGTACAGTTATTGAATAAGACTTATATACTAATAACATGTCCGTCAAACTAAACTTCATCGACACAAACTCGACAAATAATGTCTTTCACATGCCGAAACATTTCGACATAATATTGAATGGTCCACGAGCAGTCGTCGATCGATATGTTTTACAGGTGATCCATCGTGGGTAGGACCGCTACTGTCGTCATTGCATGTTTGTTTATGCACAAACCTTAAAGGAAATCAATCAGCAGTGTTAATTTAAACAACATTGTCGATTTAATTTTTGCTATTAAATCAAACATTATGTATAATGATCGAGGTCAGACACAGGCGAATAATACAAAACTCTTCATAAATAGATGTGGCAATCTGTCGGGAAACAGACAGGGAACAAACACTGCTCAAAATGCTCTACTTTGCTCTAACATGCAGAAATAGACTAAAGAACAAAAAAGGCTGCTAGGTCGAGCATTTCTGTTTAATCAGTGTTGAGGAAAAACAAGTTGAATCTTAATTAACAGGCTTCCAGTCAAGTCATGACAGTTTCTGATTTAATCTTCCGCTGCATCTCAATCTCTCACTTTCCTTTGGCCCTATACGCAGGGTATGCGAGGACAACAAGCTCAACACAATAGCTGATTTTCTCCCTCTCTCAGTCAACTGTAGCTGTGCTCACTCAGATGTTCAGTGTTAGAATTCCCTCACAGCACACATGGCCAATCAGGCTGCAGTTTACTCTACTCGGAGGAAGTCTCTCGACATGGACTCAGTTAAACAGTGTGTTTAGAAGAGAATATCGATTAAAGGGAAGATTTCTTTGGCTTCAGCCGCGCCTGTTTAGAAAGCGAAAGGACAGATAATGATTTCATTCCTGGACACTAAGTGGAATGATACTTTAAATTTCACTATACTGCTAGATAAAAGACAAAAAATGTGAACACTCACGTTATGGTGTCAATCATGTCCAGACCCATCTCTACACAGCAGTGGGCGTGGTCGGCCTTGGGTTGGGTCAGTCCGGACACACAGTAGTAACAATCTCCCAGGATCTTAATCCTCCGACAGTGGTTCTCCTGACGATTACAAAAAGACATTGTGATTCCATGTCTTCCGCCCAAATAAGGATTAGCCAATCAGTAACAACAACATCTTTACCTCTACATTGGATCCTCAACAAGCATCTTCGTGGTGAGCTCAGTAAGTGGTTAAAAACATTCAAAGCACCAAAGGGCATCGCTCTTTCAGTTTAATCAAAGTTGCAACATTGGTGTCCGAGAGCAGCGGTGTTTCAGTTTAAATATTCTGACATTTAATTATAGTTTATCCATTTAACTGATCCATTTAGCTTCAAGCTATCCATTGCTGCAAGTTCCAAGGTCGATTGAATTGATGGAGTTATTCATTACCTCATCATACACTGGGGGGTTATGTGTTGTACTATTTCTTGGCCGGGATCAGACCACAAATTAGTCAATTTCTAATTACACTCCACGGTCACCCCGCCTCACTACTCACGGCCGGGAGACTATACTACGCCGGGAGGAGCGCAGGTGGCAGTTTCGGAGACAGACCCCATGCGGCCGTCTGCTCTCTTCCAGGCTCTATAGTCTCGCTGTTCCACTCCCTTTCACGAACCAGTGTAACGTTAGCAGAAAACAACTTAATGCGTCATCGAGGGTGTTTTGTTTCATGACGTAGATTAGTCCCAACGGTCGACTCCATCTCAGTATTGGCCTTGCTAGATTAGGGCTGATTTGAAACAGTTTGGTAAGAAATGTCAGTATTAACACCAGCACTGTGTTTCATCACAGTACATCGGTACCATTTAGTTTATAGCTTAAAAAACATGAGAAAGTCAGCAAATCAGTCTGGCTAGGAAGTGGGGCTTAATGGATGAACTGTTGACAGAAATAGCCTGACACTCTTGGATTGATTGTGTTTTATGCCACCAAAGGATGTTTGACAGCATAAACATATGACACTGACCAATCACAGAGACCGTTGAAGGAAACAGAGATACAGTACCCAACCCAAAGACGTCATGTGAGGGAGAAATGAATAAATACAGGCACACAATCAGAAAGACAGAGGCACTCAATAAAAGAAAAGAAAAAGTCAGATGAGAGAGTTATTCAACAACAGTTAGACAGCATACAGAACATGACGATGCCGTGGATCTCCACGTGAACTGATATTTGTACAGCATGCAAACTCTCGAGACCTTGAAGTCCCACCAACACGGAAGTGGTTCCCACAATGCAGCGCTAAATCAAAGGATCGGTCTCACTTTAGGGAATAAGGTGAGTCACTCTCTCACTCTTTAGGGACAATAAGCAGTGGCATGAAAAGGCGGCTTACCAACACAACCCATTATTAGAGGATATATGAGCAACAGACAGAGATTTTACCAGGGAGACCGGGTTACAGAGGACGCCTTCTCATAACCCTTTATTGTTTCCATGGAGGTAATGGGATCACTGGCCATGCATGTGAAGAGCACAAAGCCTCATAATTATGCACATCGGTGGGCACAAGACAAGATGGATGCTCTATTTTTAACATGCGAGCCATGTGAGTTTTCAGAAAAGAGAGACAGCAAGGGCTTGTTAGAGGCAACTATTTGCCTCGTGCAGCTCTACATGCTGTGGTCATGCCTGTCTGAGTGCTCAGTGGCATGGAGGCACATGTGCTGTTCGTGTTCAAAGCCCTCAGTAGCAGTGAAATGAGGCAACACAGAGAAGCGCGTTGACTTGTTGAGCAGCTCTCTGTGAAAAACCTTTTCGGTTGAAATATTGTCCCGAATATTGAATCGCAAATTGAAGTAATTATTGATCTCAAATGAGGTTTCAAAACTCAGTTGTATGCTTCCGCCAATCAGTCCCGTTGCAGGTGTCTGTCCCAAGGTCTGTCTATCACAGTGACCTCCGCTTTTGACCTTTGACCACCAAATTCTAGAGGGCAATTTGACATTTGTGCCACATTCTCAGAAAGGCCTCCAGGCGTTAGTGAGGATTTGCATTCACAAGAAGAGATGGAATGGAGAGGCAGACCGACCACCAAAAACATATTTGCCACGGCTGTGTTTCCTGTGGAGCAACAAAGTGTTATCTTATTTTATCATTTCGTAAAACGCAAACGGTTCAAACCTTTGGTAAAAGGAATGTGCTCAGTGCTAAAAACGGACAGCTAAATCTGGATCTGGTTCTTTCTCATTTCCTTTTGACAATAAAACCTTTTTTAACCATAACGGCGCCAAAGGGGTCTCTTCGGGGTGACTCAGGCCACGGTGGAGCAGTAACAGTAACAGATGGCGCTATAGTGAGGCATAGTTGAAGCTACAGGAAGCAGGGGAAAGCCCTGGTACTTACAGAGGCTCCTACTCTGTACTTTTCCTGTGCTAATCTGCACTGTGAGGGCTTAGGGGCTGATTCAGTCCCAAGAAGGATTACCACCGTCATGTGACTGAGGCATTGTGGGCAATCCGGACGGTCAAGACGGCCACTGTGTGTATTAGGGACAGGTCGACTGAGACACCTACTCACATTTTCCATTAGAAAGGGAAGCCAAAATACATTTTTAAGATGACCGCTTTGGATAATTTATGTTTTCACTGAGGTCGGAATATATTGCGAGCACGACCAGCAGCATCAAAAGTGCAGTGTTGTTCTTTTACCAGGCACCTTACATACAGCGCACGCATATGCTTTCAGAGATGGAAATTAGAAAGCACTTCAGTGCGCACGGAAAAAAGAGAGGGAGACAAAAAATAACACAGAGACAAAAAGGGACGCGGAGACAAAAAGGGACGCGGAAGGTGTGTTTGCAGCTGACTGAATCTGCCCTGTGCCAATTGGTGCTGGCACACGGTTGAAATAATTTTCTTAATTACTACAAGCAATCACACTATTTTATTTGTTCTATACGAGGCCAATACATAGTCAACAAACATTTTCCAATCTACCTTGGCTTGAATTATTTAATGTAATTTCATCAATAAAGGCAGACAGTGGATCCATTGCAAAATCTTTAGCTTGCATACAGAAGTTCTCTCAACATTTCCTCGCCTCCGCTGACTTCTTTCCGTCTCTGCCTGCACGCAAGCACTGGCTGCATATTTCTCACCCAGCTCCCTTTTTTATTGATTTGAATTGATAAGCAATCATTTATGTGCAACAACAAATGAATAATATATCAACACTTCTTCCACCCACCACCAAGATCCGTTTAGCAAACATATTAATATAGATTTACTTCACAGATATGACGGATACAACAAACAACAAATGTTTGGCGCTGTTTCTGATTGGAAATGGTAACGAGGAGCTCTGTTTTCTTAGATGATGAAAGATTCAAAAAATATATTTGGGTTTTAACATGCATTATGAGATTATTAAGCCTATGTCAAAGTAAACGGTAAAAGAAATTTGTGAAGCTTAATCTAATTCCATAAATAATGTCTCTGCAGGTTTTATGGTTTTTGTCGGTCTTTTCAGTTTGAGATGAGCAAACTGTGATTTGAATCTGTCAGCTTTTCTCTGTCACAATATGAAAAACTGTCACAATATTAAAAACAGGTTTTTTGAGGTTAAAAACACCTCAAGAACACTTGCTGTGAGTACTGTAATTATAGTAGTTGCCTTTCCAGGAAATCAGCATTTAGCTGAGCTATGCTTAGGAACTGTAATAAAAATAACAAGCTATTGATGATTGAAATAATGTTTTTCGCCTAAATTGAAAATATGCATCTTATTAATTTAGTTTGTAAATATAAATTTCAAAGGCTACTTGACTGATTTTACACATACAGGCTATAACAGTTGTATAATACATGCTATGTCAAGTCTAAAAAATAACCCTGATGACGTGGTGATGTGTGAAAATACACATTTTAAAACTGTGGTTGTGTTGTTTAAAATACTGGGGATGGAACTAGTTAGAGAGCGAACAAATAAATGCTAGAGATGCATTCTGGGAAGTGTAGGATCCAGTGCTTTTGAAGCTTGACCCGTATTAGTGACTAAAAGTCCGGATGTCTTGGCCTCTGCTGCTTCAATGTTGACAGCCAATCATCCTAATCATTTTGAAGCATTTTTTTCACCCGTACTCCTCAGTCAAGATCTCAAGCTGGCTTGTTTGGCTTGGGTTTTGCTTCAGTCCACAGTTGTTAGGACACAGGCGTCTGAAGGGAAACTGTAGGACTTGAGAGTGATCCTTGCACCTGCTCGTGAGACAAACCCAAACAGGGTTATTGGAGCTGTGTTTACACCCGGACTTTAGTTTCTGGCAGGCAGCTGTCACAGTGTGGGCACTGAACAGTCCTTGTGCCTAATCTAAGAATACATTTTTTTATTAGCATCCTGAGCAGTTGTATTTTGTTCAATTTTTCTTGGCGTAGGACTTTGTGTTATACAAACCTGCAGATGTACAAATGATCACATCTACAAAGCAGTTGGAACCGTTTTTTGAAGTTAACTTTTTGCAGAATTGCGCTTTCCTTGGGAATATAATTGTTTTTTGTTCACTTTCTTCCGCTGCATTGGGAATCTTTAGTGTCTCACAAAAGGATTACAGTTAAAATTGCATCATCTCTCAGGTTACTAATGCCTATCTAGACTAGAGCATTTGTTGTTATATGGTATAGTATAATGTATGAACAGGGAATTACATTTCTGACAACTGATTATCTGATATGCTCAGGTGAATTCTCTTCAAAATACTGGGGGAAAAAAAGTAAAAATACCCGGGATGCAAATATAGCAATGAATCCCGTCAACTCCAGCATGCATCCGTGCACTGCACACGCGGCGCAGGCTATTCTCTAAGCCTTCACAGTCATACGTGTGTGTGAATGGAAAGGGAACTCTGACTGGTCGAGGGAAGCAAGAGGCAGCGGATAGATACATCATTGAGCCATCCTAAAAATGGAAACACAAGAGTGGAAGAGAGTGCAGAGAACCACGGGGCACAAAAGACACAGTTGAGAGAAGTAGGCTGCTGCGTGTCAATCAAAAAGCTGAGAAACAAGGAGCGGAGGAGTCTTAAAGCTGTGATGCAGGGAGGTGTTGGGAGAGGAGAGAAAAGAGACACAAGAATGAAAAGCATTGTGAAAGTCTGCCATGGAAACGGCGACGACACGCACGCACACGCACAGACATACACAGACACACACACACACACATGCATACAGACACAAAAGCAGAACCAGTCCAGAGCTATTAATGTTCTATAGCATCACAACAACAATAAATGAATCACAGAGTCCCTCTCACAACAGAAGCTGTTGTTTCGAGTGCCGGACAGACGGTTGCGAACTCAGCCAGGGAGAGGAAGTGTTTATGGAGTGACCGGTTGGTGTGCTAATTTATATTCTTGTTGTCCCTCTTCCAAATAAATCTCCTTCTTCTATTACTTTCCTTACAAAACAAACATTGACATCAATTATGAATGCTATCTAAATTGTGTTACCTGTATTTAAAAAATACCAACTCCTTATAATCAATTTCAGACCACTTCTATGGTAAACTCCTGTCTCTTCAACCCTGTATGATTGTGTCTGCTCTGTGTGTTGTATTTTCTCGGATTCACCAAAGACCAAGTTTGAGTAGAGATACGGTTTCAAAGCTTTCCTGCAATGTCAGCGCCCCTCGTCTTCATTCTCAGCGGTATATTCGGCTGATTCTCAGCCCGGTGGTGGTGAGGAGTTATAATTACTCCCAGCTTGCATTCTCGTGGGTGGTGGGAATGAAACCGCAAATACTGTTCAGTGTGAGTGGGTTTCCGGTAAATTTCAATCTTCAAGCTACCCTCTACTTCATATGTCACAGTCCAAGAGGGATTGCTTGCTATGCCTCCTAACCATAGACTGTATTTAAGAAATGGACGTATTCACCAGGACATCTCCCATTGGTTTGGGGACTGCTGTTTTGAAGCGAGAGGGTGGAGCTAAGTACAGCCGAATGCTGAAAAATGCATTTTTAGGTGACCAAAAAGATTACAGTTAACTTTCATGAACTGAAAACAAACTCTAAAAGGCTTAAAGTTGTCCATGTTTTCATGTTACAACATGAAATCATGGACAACTCCCAGACCGGACAATACCGTGGTAGTGGCGTGTCAATAACAAGGTAGCCATGCCCTAAAACATACTCTGCTTTATGGTCTATTTTACTTTAAATGAACCATAATTTACTAAATGAACATCATGCTGTATTGAAGAACACTTAAAACTAGCGATTGAGAGCATAAGCTCATGTTTACAATGTTTACTGAGGTAATAAATCAAGTGAGAACTAGAGTCATTTTTTCATAGACTTCTATACAAACAGACTTCTATTTCCAACCAGAGGAGTCGCCCCCTACTGGCCATTAGAGAAAATGTAAATTTAAGGCACTTCTGCGTTGGCTAATTTTGATGATGCTGTTCACTGAGTTGCTTAGCTCACGGAAGGCTCAAACTTCAGAGAGTGTTGAAACCATTAGCTACTTACAGTAAAACATTTCAAAGCGCTCTTTTCCACTTCCTCCATATCGATACATGCAACAATGGGAGCCAGCTGTACATTACTAGCTCATTTTTATTGATCAGAAACACGCTTGTGGTAGGTTGTGATGAGGAAAAGTTTGATGAGGGCACACACTTGATAAATACTGACGCAACCAAATTTGAAATCCAAAACCTGACGACTGATCCGAGGCTTTATTCCATCCATTGCTGAATGTCAGCTTGCAAGGTTAATGCAACATGTCGGAGGGTACACTGTCTTTCCCTCTGGCCATTGCATGTTTGCATGTAACACAAGCAGCAACCTCCGGTGCTAAGAGATTAAGCCAATGCGGAAGTGTCAAAAACAGTTCCTCAAAACGGCCTAAGACCCCCATGTTAAAATGTCAACTTAACAGCAGAAATAACCTGGTTTACTGCCTGGAACAGAGAATGGTTTTGGCCCCTATGGCTAGTTTATGACAACTGTACATTTTATATAACTCCCCCTTTGAATTATATTAAGGCTGAAAAGCATAACTGAGGGCCTGGCAGCTTTGAGTGACAGGTGGATGCCGTCCCAGGTTGCTCGTCGCTATCTGTCTACTTTGCCGCGTCACCCTACCCTACGTAAGATCCGCCTCTTTGCCCATTTTCTGGATTAGCCGGGACTTAGTCTGTGTCGTCGCTGCCAAGATGGCGACGAAAGGAGATAACGCGTGAGTCTTTTGTTAACACCTTTTTTAAGCTGCATACAACTAAGAATATAAGGGAAGGAGAAATACTGTAATAGTTTCCTTGAGTTTGAAATGACTAAATGATCGCGTGTGTCTTTGACACAGGGTGGGTAAACAATAAGAATAAGTTCCTTTTGTGAGCATTAGTAATGATTGACATGGAGATAAGGTTGAAAACTGGCGAACTGTTGCTAATTGCAAAAAAGTCTAATTTGATCTAATGTCTAAGATTAAGTGTAAGAGTGATAATGTGTCAAGTTCAGAAGCTGCTACCTGAGGTTAAAAGGCTTATCTTCATTTGTGTTCATATGACGTTGGCTGGATGAGGAGAGGAGAAGAGACTTGGTCTACTACAACAACACTCTAGGAGTACACTGCGTTCCTGGCTCACTTCCCATGCAGCTTGACAAGTCCAAAGAGTGGACAGGTGGTGTGGGGATGGTGCTGAAATGGTATTATGAGATGATGCCTGGTGGCCATGTGGCATCGCCCGCTCTGAGTACGGAACAAAAAGAGTCTGCGTGGCCACAGTGACCACAGCCATGAGTCACCGGCAGTGCCACTTCCTGCCAAAGTGGATCAGAATGAGTGGGGCTTTGGGTCAGGGCAAGGCTAGAACATTTAATGACAAGTTTCATGGCTGGGGACAACGTTTTGAGTGCAACACAAGGCTCCCAGCTAGCAGCCGAGCTGAGATCAGACCGATCTATTCTGTCGTAACCCAAACAATGAGACGGATCCAATCACAACAGCAAGGAAACATACGTAGCTCAAGATTGCATTCCTTCGAGCCAAGCTACTTCGGGAGATGGAAGTGAAACTGTATCATTTGAGGCCAAATGAATTGCAGCATCTTGGAAAATGAAAGTGCATCGACTTGTTGACATCACTTGACTTATAAATGAGAGCGTCTCTGGCTTGTGTGTGTGTATTTATTGCATGCACGGAATCCCAGAACGCAACTTTCCGCAGGATAAAGACAGACTGCAGCTGTCATGCAAAACAACAAGAGCCGAGTAAAGCAACCGATCCAAGACTAATTGGAAAGGCAATGACAATCATTTGACAATAACGAGTCAAATTGAGAGACACTCTCTTGTTTTAGTCGGTTCTAATTCTGTGCGCGTAAACAAACAAGTTAAAAATAGAAGCTCCCAACACGGCCAAGCAAAACCTTCTATGAAAGCAAAAAAAGGGTTAGTTGTAATCCTGTGGATTAATGGATTTGACAAGGGCATGTGCCGAGTGTAAGTAATAGAGGCCAGATTACATGTAGATAAGGCTGTGGAAGCGTGATCTGCGGGGGCTCAGGGGCTCAACCTTCTCGCCAAACTAAATATATATGTCAAACTAATTCACAGTGTCGAAGAAGGAGCGATATCCTACCCGTCCTGGTGACGTGCTTTGATTCTGATCGGCACAATTTAAAGGAAAAGCACATCGAGGTACCGGTGGTATTTTGCCCGAAAGGTTTTTTTTTTTGTAACGCCAACACTGATGGCGTTACATTGGAAAGCAACGAGATTAACCACAGCGGTCAAACTCACAGCAAAAATTCAGCGGATTTTTAGCACGGAAATCACAAAGAGCGACATATTGACAGATGGGAGAGCTGAAATCTTTTTTTTTCCTACATGCAAACCCAAGAGAGATTGCGTCAAGGACAATTCAGTGGTCCCTTCATTCAGTTCGTTCACACAGCGAGTGATGAGCGGAGGCGAGGTTGAGCCCCGGGTAAATTTGGCCTAGATTAGAGATGTCTGTCAACTCTTCCTCAAATGAAGCACCGGGTAATCATATTAAGCATCATATGGGCTTCCAGTATTCACAGTGACAGTGTAAGCTGGTACAATAGTGGCATGAGCCAGCGGCCTGTGGCCAAAGCAGTACACACACACACACACACACACACACGTACTTCCTTCCCTTGTCAAAGTTTGGACAGAGCACCAGCAAAAGAGCAGCTTCCCATGCCAACTGTGGCTGTAATTGAGGGATGTGTGTTCAAGGAAGGGAAACAAACTCACCGTTGCAAGCTCATCAAACTTTCCAAACAGCTCATTTAGCAGCTTAACCAGTTCCTGGGCTGTGCACTGGGAGGCCAGACTGGTGAAGCCGACTATATCTGCAAACAGGATGCTGTGACGGAGAGAGAAAGAGAAGCTTTTCAGTCAAAGCAGGTTATTTATAGCAGCATGTATGAAGGAGAGAAAAAGAGAAAAGATTATTGGGTGCCTGATCAGATTAGCTCTCAGGTTTTTCTTTTTGCAAGCGACATCTAGGAAGCCTGAGCTTCAAGTCAATTTGAACATTCCCTTTTGATAATGTTTTTACAGGAAGCTAATCAAACATTCAAATTAATGACCTGCGGCAGCAAAAAGAAAAGAAAGAAGATAAATAAGAGCGAGCAAGAGGGAGCGTGCTCCGTTCTCTAACTGGCAGCGCAGCCAAGCAGAGCGACTCAGAATAGAAGCAAGGGCATTCTCATGGGGATCAAGGTGGAGACATGTCCTGTTAGGAGCTGGCGAACAGCCATTCTGGGATATATTGCAACCATCAAGGCGCTGTCACCTCACCAGGTGAACTCGTATTCCCTTTTCACAGTTGCTACATTGAACTGAGAGTGCTTGAGGTTTAAAATTGAACTGAAATTTAAAAAAAAAAATTGAAAAGTATGTGAAATCAGCACATTTGTGTTGACTTGTGTATTGATTTGGTCAGGATCGCAATAACCAAAAAGAAGAAACGGTGCGATTCATTTACATCTCTGCTGTGATAGCACCTCCTACATTAATGCTGGCATGAATCTTTGGTTGCGACTGTCGGTGCTGTAATGCAATTGGTCCAGTATCTGTGTGGGTGGGCACTAAAATAGTCATCGATATCACTGCAGTTCCAACAGCCACACAAGCAGTTCACCGGCTGGGGGGCTAATGTTGTTCGCCGCCTCTTTTAGCTGTTAGTCCCATCTGTGACTTGAGGGCTCCGTATGTTGCTCATGTTAGTTACTCAGCGTCCTAATTGGGATCACGGTGTAGCTTACTGAGCGCTGAGGTTATCTGTTGCTGTGAGTTTTCACAGTCTGATTATTTTGCCGTCGCCACAACTGGACGATGAAAGAAACAATGAAAGAGCAATGACAGCTAACGCTATAGCTAGAGTGTGTGAGAGCTGCTGATGGAGGCAAGGCAAGTTTATTTGTATAGCACATTTCAACAACAAGGTAATTCAAAGTGCATCACATAAAACCATTAAAAGCATCAAAACATAAGGCAAAAGAAAAGGAGATTTAAAAACAATTAAGAACATTGATTGAAACAATAAAAACAGTCATTAAAACACTAAAAAGCAGTGTAAGAAATAAAATACAGTAGTAAAATGCAGAAATGCAGGAAATTGATTCCTATCTTTGAATCTGGTTGAATTAAAGGCAGCAGCAAACAGAAAAGTCTTCAATCTTGATTTAAAGGAGCTGAGGGTCTCAGCAGACCTGCAGCTTTCTGGGACTTTGTTCCAGATATGTGGAGCAGAACAACTGAACGCTGCTTCTCCAGGTTTAGTTCTGACTCTGGGAACAGAAAGTAGACCGGTCCCAGACGACCTAAGGGGTCGGGATGGTTCATAAGGTAGCAGCAGATCAGAGATGTATTTTGGCCCTAAATCATTCAGTGCTTTATAAACCAACAGCAGGATTTTAAAGTCAATTCTTTGTTGGACAGGAAGCCAGTGCAAAGACCTCAGAACTGGAGTGATGTGATCCACCCTCCTGGTCTTAGTGAGGACTCAAGCTGCAGCGTTCTGAATGACCTTTTACAGAGACCTGTAAACACACCATTACAGTAGTCCAGCCTACTGAAGATAAATGCATGGACAAGTTTTTCCAAATCCTGTTGAGACAGAAGTCCTCTAATCCTTGATATATTCTTCAGGTGATAGGAGGCTGATTTTGTAATTGTCTTGATATGGCTGTTCAGGTTGAGGTCTGAATCCATAACTACACCTAGATTTCTGGCTTGGTTTGTGGGTTTTAACATCAGTGATTGAAGAGTGATGGAGGAACATGAACCAAACCTAACATCTGGTGGGAATCAGTGCTTATGCGACAGTCTGTGTGGAAGTCGACGTAGTCA
>NW_022280415.1:0-38600 GCF_004355925.1 Anarrhichthys ocellatus
CACACACACACACACACACACACACACACACACACACACACACACACTATTGGCGCCCCCTATGAAGGACTCTGTGCATAGCAGATGCCTGGACTCGTGTGCCCTTGAAACTGAGAGTTGATGCACATTAAAACATTGCTGTGTATTAACATGATTACTTCCTTGATAGCGTGTTTAATCACCTGTCAAATGCATCATATTCTGAAATGTATTCAGGCTACTAAGACCTCTACTAAATCCCTCAGCTAAAGCGAAGGGTTGTAGTTTTTTTATTGTTCTTTTTCTTATTTTATTCAAAATCAATTTTGAAAATGCCGTTCTACTGCTCTGCACTTGCTCGGATGGTTTTACAGGAATAACGGAGTCGAGGCAATTCATCGGCAGACCGCGAGCTCCTCGGGGGTGTGCCTACAGTCCCCGGGCTCTATATATTGAGATGTTTTGTCCGGTGGCGTTATGTGAATTAGAGAGCACCGCAGCGGGACAGCTCTGCTTCCTCACTTTGACACCATCTCCGTGCACGCTCCCCAGACGCCGCAATGGACTCCCGTTTTCGCGCACTTTGCATGACTTTTCTCCTGGCGTCGTTCACGCGGAGGTCAGGTGCGCTCGGCCCGGTCATCAGATGCGAGCCGTGCGACGTGGGCGCGCGGCTTCTGTGCAAGCCTCTGCCCCGGGACTGCGCCGAGAGGGTCCGCGAGCCGGGTTGCGGCTGCTGCATGACTTGCGCGCAGAGCTTCGGCCAGCCGTGCGGCGTGTACTCCGGCAGATGCGGCTCCGGGCTCACGTGTCAGCATCAGCCCGGTGAGACGAGACCTCTGCAGGCGCTGCTGGAGGGACGCGGGATCTGTGCAAACGGCTCTAACAAACGCCTCTCCGTCAGACCGACTCCTCCGGTCAACGAGCTGCCAGGTAACTGTTGCGCGTGCACCTTTTTTCCCAATATGTTTTTATTCACCTCCAAGAACGGTTTTAAAAATGAGTTGCATGCAACGTGAAATCGCTGTGCAGACTTTGTGTTATTTGTTTCCCTCGTTGAATCTGCGAGCTTCTAAATGCCAAAGGAAGATGTGATGAGAAGAGAGTATGGTTGGTTTTACAAGTGTTAATCAACTCTCAGTTCCATCGCATACAATGAGAGCAGACATCCAGCTCAAAGCCACATCCACTCAGTGAGTTCCCTTCATTCATGCAAAGAGAAGCTGGAGGATGAGACGGGTTGAAGCATTAGAGGAGGAAAGATTGTTTGAGCCTATTAGTAAGAATTTGATGGTGCAAGAGAGGAGAGGTGCAACTCAATATCAGGAAGTTGTTTCCTTTTTTGTTGTTGTTTAAAGTCAGTGTGAAGACCTGAGCCTCCCTGAATCAGATTAAATGTTGATTTGAAAGGTGATAATGTAACTGTTTATCTCGGGTTCTTAAAGGAGAGGGACTGAGACTACAGCTAGTCGAGGTTTAACACTTTTGGAATCAAGTGGTGGTGGTTGTTTTGTATATTTGTGTTCGTTTTTTCCAACCGATTGAACGATGTGACACATGTCTCGATCACCGTATGAAATCCCTCCCTCAAATGGAAGATTGTGTACCGTTTTTGCGATTTAACACGTGTTGTTCTCCAACTTTAGCAGAGAATATTGAGACTTCCTACGAGGAGCGAAATTCCACCGGGTCGGGCCTCCAGACCTCGTACAGCACCCACAGGCCCACGGAACCCCCGAGACCTCCGCTTCACCCTTTTTTCCCCTCTGCCAAGTCAGAGGTCCTCTGGCGGGAGCAGCAGAAGAGAACCCAGAGCTTTAAAATGGAGGAGCTCCCGGGACCCCTCATCACAGACCAGCAAAACTTCTCTCTGGAGACCAAACAGGAGCCAGAGTATGTAAGTACCACAACCAGCTTTTTTTTTCTTCTTTTTTCCCCTCTCTTCAGAGCACACTGGAGGAATGTTTTTCTCCTCTTCCTCTGTGTTTTGGTGTTTTTCTCCCATTGCGGGTGATGAAATGTTTTTGGGTCGCGGTGCCGGTGGTTGGCAGCAGAACGGCGTGGCAGCGAGCGGGTACGACGGCCCTGCGGCTGACCTGGGTCAGGCGGTTGTTTGGCCACAAGGCGTCCGCGTGCCGGGTGTACTGGGAGCCAGCGGATGATGGATTGGCCTGTGTGAGTGCCTGTTGGGAAGCCCTGCTGCTATTTTGATCTTCTCTCTGGCCAGAGAAGTGAGCACACACACCAGTAATGGGCTTTGACTGGCTGCTTTGATTAGTGACTGGAGTACTTGGACTTGAGGACAAGCCCTTTGGCTCCCTCTTTGAGCTCGTCCAAATTTCACTTTCTTCCCCCATCCTTGTGTGAAGTGTTAAGCAGCTTTGGCAAACTCTTAAGCCGCCGCAGTTCGGTCGGATGAATTGATTTCTCGTGCGTCACCTCTTTCATATCGCTCCAGCCATTGTTTAGGTATTACGCCGGAGCAGTGTGTGACACAGCCTGAGTCAGATTTGTTAACATCCTTATCCCCCCCCCCCACACCCCCACCACCCACCCACCCCTTACAAAAACAAAGAATGCATGTCCAAACCACACTGCAAAATGAAATGTTAGCTCGTGCTAATGGCATCAGCCGCACAAGTTCGGAGCTGGAGATGTTGAAGTGTCACTGCTTATGTGTTCCCTCATCTGCAGGGTCCCTGTCGGAGAGAGATCGAGAGCATTCTCAGCAGCCTCAAGATTACAGACATTGTCAACCCCAGAGGTTTCCGCATACCAAACTGTGACAAGAAGGGCTTCTATAAGAAAAAACAGGTAAGAAAGCACATTCACAGGACCATCATTTGATATTGACTGTATACGCTGAAATACAGGTTCGTGCATTGATTTCCCGAGAGGCTACACATCATTTGAACATCTACCTGATAAACACTGTTTACAACTGTGAGAGGCCGTGAGAAGGAAACCCACATTTCCTTTTTTTACATGCTGCATTAATAAAGATCCAATGCTGTAGTCGAGTGACTCAAGCTTTCGGGCTCCTGCAGCCCAATTACAGATGTGTATAGCTGTCTTCCTGCATTCATTGGTAGTCATTAGAGCCTCATCATTGCACCACCACACCAGTGAGGTAGACCCGAGCCACTGGCTCTGGAGACAGGAGCCACAGGGGCCAAACCCCAGCGGGGTTGACGGCTGGGACGATGGCCGTTTAACGGGAACCCTCCCAGGGAGACAGACGTCAAGGTGGCCGCCGGCACCCGACGTGCTCCCCCCATAATTGCTGGACTTTTGAGAAGCGCGCACAGAAATAGAGCCGCAGCTATCCCCACGCTCACGTGGTTCAACCCACGATCGGCTTGTAATAAATGAGTGGTTCTGACGCATTCATATGGAGCCACTTAGGGCTCCCGGCGCCCCTGCATCGCCGCCGAGGCAGCCCTTCTTATAACATAGCAGTCCCTCCTGCTTAATGGAAGTGTTCGCCTCGGCCTGCAATCATCTCATAACCAGCCTCACAACGCCGGGCTCATTGTCTTTGTTTATGTAGAACGGAACTCAGCGCACCGCCGCTGAGCCCCCGAGGGGCTGAAGGGTGTGGCAGACATTTAACGTTGGTCAGTTTAATTTGGACGTTTGCATGATTTGAAGCAAGAACGTCCCTTATTACAGCTCTTAATAACAGTAAATGTCAGGACAGATGTTATGCGGGAAGCAGATGCACGTTTTTCCCCCAGTAATCTGCAAATTTAAATTTTGATTTCTGTGGTATTTTTACCATGCAATTTGTGATGCGTTCATCTCGCAACTACAGTTTTACCTCCCTCCCCGTACTTCCTATGCAACAGTGATCTGAGTCCTCTCAGTCGAACCCCGCCGACATATTGAACTACATTCGGACGCCTTCCCTCCCGATCGGCTACGACTCCTCTGTGGAGCGGCAACGCCGTTGCTTGAGCCCTCAAAAAGAATGGCTGCATGTTTTACTAGAGTGGAGGTTGACCTTTAGTCAAATTGGCAGTAAAATAACAGCCCTTGGGTAGCTCCACAGACTCTGTAAGTCATTTGTAGTACCCATAATTTGGAGCTGTGGGGTATAATCAGCAACAGATGATTCGCACTGGCCACCAGCTTCTGAAAATAGATCTTGGTTCCCAGTTGTTCACAAACGGGACTAAGCAAATATTTTACCAGGTTTCTGTTTACCTTAAAGGTCTCTCTATATGTGTGTGTAACAGGAGGTAGACCATAAAAAGCAGCTCAAAATACCACAAGGCTGCGTCGGATAACCAAGGCTGCGTCGACTCAGCACAATCTGACCATTAATGCCTCTTAACTATGGCTGTTCTACTTCATCGAGTAAAGTGGCTTCTCATAATGCTGCATATTCAACTGGATTTACACATTTAGCTGCCCCTCGCCTCCACCTCCACCTCCACCCCTCCTCTCCTTATTTCTCCCCCCTCCCTTCACCTTGTCCCTTTCTTTCACTTTCAGTGCCGGCCGTCCAAAGGCAGAAAGCGAGGCTTCTGTTGGTGCGTGGACAAATACGGCCAGCCCTTGCCAGGTTTCGATGGGAAGGAGCGAGGAGACGCCCAGCACTACAACTCTGAGAGCCAATAGCAGCGGGGCCGGCCGGGGGGAGGGAGGGAGGGAGGGTTTGTGAGAGCAAGAAGAATTATAAACAAATGGAGACACTGAGGATATTGGGAGAGAGGTCAAGATATGGCTCAGCCGATACATTGGATGTTTGCTGTTTCCATCTGTTGCCTGTGGGACCTTTTTTTTTTACAAGGCGGAGCAAGGGGAACAGAGGAAGAAGAAGAAAAAGGGCCTCTGTTTCACAGATACTGTACTTTTCTGCGATGGATGGACTCTTCATAAGCTTTTTTGTCTCTGACTCAGCCAGGACAACTTCTGAGAAGAGGATGCGATTCATCTCAGAGGCCGATTATTCAAAAAAAAACAGAGACGTTTGTCACACAACAGTGATGAGAGTGCTCTTCATTTACGCACAATTGAGTGGCATTGCACATGTGTACATGCTTGTCATAATTTGTATGCTCGTGGTTTGTTGTAAAGACGTTGTGTATGTGTGTATGAATATGTCTTTCGGAGTAAGCGTGCAGTGCCTTACTTTTCTATGAATTTCTTCTTTTTTTTCCGGTGGCTTCCTGCCCCTCAGGAAGTTGGACTGGACTGTGCAGCTCAAATACTACAGTGCGTATACTTTATTCAAATTAAAATGATTGATGCTGGATCTGAAGCCACAAGAAGAAGGACATGTCCTTCAGTCTGTACTGTGGTTGTTAATGTTTTGTTGTCACTTTGCATAAGCTGAATTTTTGGGGATAAAGGCCACAAACCGTTGTCTCTGATCTCTGTGTAGCCGGTGATCATCTCCATCACCTGGCTTGGTTTAAGTGAATAAGCTGTTTGCATGTGAAATGCAACCCTCAGACGTCTATTTTTTACTTAATAAAGGCAGTATAAAATTATCCAGCTTTTGCATTTTCATTTTTTTTTGTGTCCTCATCTTGCCCTCTCTCGCTTTGTGTATGAAACAGGAAAAACACATTCAAACACCACCCCATCGTGATTAAATAACATTTTAATGGGACGCACAGCTACAGAATTAGAAGAACACATTGTTACAATAAAACCAATAATTGGATAGCAGCATTTACAAACAATTTTGGTCCACCACACATGAGCTCTCAACAACAGACACAAAAAAAAACAGAATTCACACAAGTGGATCATAATAAATACTTAGAATAGATGCAAGAATAGGCCGAAATAATAAAAAGGCATAGCTGAGAAGAGCCCTCAGAAATCCTCAGCTAAACCTGAGGACCTGCAGAGACTGGTAGAGGTAGACAAATGCAGACCAGCCCATCCCAAACCTCACGCTGGCCGGGATGAGCCCTGATATGTTTGTGCTTGGCCACCGTGCACATACTTGCGGCACTTTAAGTATTTCCCCCAATACCCATTGAGGAAACGCCAATGGAGATACATTCAGACAATGTCAACACGTTGGATGAATGAGCGGCTGTGTCGTTTCGTGCCGTGCACAGCTCCAGTTTTGAATGAATCAAAAAAAAAAAAAGAAAAAAGATCCTGAAGCCTCTGAAATGGGCTTGGCAGAGCTGCGGACTTGTGGTTTTGAGAAATGGAGTTATTTAGTGAGAAACACAAATGTATACAGTGTTGCCCTATTTACAATCGGGAAGAGAGAGGAGAGAGAGAAAAAACGGGCAAACATATAAAAAATCTAAAAATGACAAATGGTTAATGCTAGTGAGAATAAATAAGACTTGATACATACATCATGTAAATAATATGAGAGGAAATTTCCCTCTTCCGAAATAGGAATTTATATTTTGTGCGTTTTTTTAAGAGAAGTCAGTTCATCAGAAAGGTCGATTTACACTTTCCCTTTGTGAAACATGTCTGATTGTTACTAGATGTGCCCGTAAGTGTGTTTGTTATGAAAGTGAGTCCATCCTCTAGCGCGTGACTTCTTGATGACACTCTGAGTCACCCAGCAGGTCGCTCGAGCCCGGGAGCTTCTTCCCGTTCCAGGGAGAGACACACCAGCAGCGAGCGGGCGGTCCGACCAGAGATGACTCACACTGATGGGGGGGAAAACAAAACACATGAATAAATCATCCCGGTTAGCTTTAGGATGAATCTCTTTTTTTTTCCTTAAACAGGTCGAGCGAGTTTGTTTTTTTTCATCCTGGACTCCTCACCTGCTTGGCCTGGTAGTAGCCGCGTTTATCGCAGTTGGGGAGGTAGAACGTTGTGAACTTCTCTCCAAGTTTCTGCTGCGAGCTGGATATCGTGTCCACTGCTGCGTGCAGCTCAATGTGACAGGGGCCCTGTGCGTACCGAGAAAGAAAGACAGACAATGTGAGAACTACGCCCACATGTGAACAAATACACTATGTAGCTACTATGCAAAAAATGAATAAATACATGAATCCCAATTATCTCCACAGCTCCTCGAGAGCTCCCTCTAGTGGAAGGAAGGCAACATTCTCAGCCTCTTGAGTCTGGTTGATGTTTCTTTTCTTTTCTTTTTCTTTTGCTCACCTCTTGTGACAGCGTGTTGGCGATGGCGTTGACCTTGGTCCTGATACTCTCTTGGCCCTCCTCTTGGGGGTCCAAAGGAAGGTTGAGGCCCAACAGGTAGTGCAGAGATCCGTGGTCAGGGACAGCATCCTCTGTTTTAGGAAATAAGTTTGACTTTAATGTTGAATATATTTCTGTTTTGTGTATTTTTTCAAAATATATCTAAATAATTTTAATTATTTTTGTATTTCTTGTGTTGGTTTGAGGTCACTTTGTGGGATTTCCAGATCTTAAAAAAAACACATGAAACTCTTGAGACTACCTTGGCCCAGGTGCTCGGTGCAGACCCCCTGTCCTCTGGTCAGGGCGTGGAGCGGCCTGGCCTCGCCGGGCCTGGGAGTGCATCGGAGGCCCTCTCCGCAGTGGGCCGTGTGAACCCCACAGGACGCTCCTCTCTCCAGAGCGCAGGCCATGCAGCAGCCGCATCCGGGCTCCCGCAGCTCCTGCGCGCAGTCCGCCGGGACGGCGGGACAGGCGTTGAGCGTCTCCTCCGTACAGGCGGCGCAGCGGATGGGCTCCGGCCCCACCACCGGGGACGACCTCACCAAGACGGCCAGAGCTGCCACCGCTGCCACGAGAGTCAGCTTCTCATATAATCCGGGCATCTTCAGATAAATGCGCTCTTCTTCTTAGATTTAGCCTCTGCAATCTGCCTGGTTACTTTTCTTTCTAAACTGATTTCTCCGAACCAGCAGTATTTATACGGACGTCTGGCCTCCAGAGGAGTTAATGATTGACACGCTCGCCGCAGATATAAAATATTTTGACAAAGCAGCTTTAAACGGCGATGACCCTGCCTCACATGCGTAGTTTCCAGGTTCATCAGGTCTGCAGTCAATATTGACTTTGGAACACAAAGTGAAAACAACCCTGTTTTCGTATACGACAAAATTACAGATCTTTGTGTTTTTCCTTTTGAGGTCATGAAAACAACCACATGGATACTGCTGTTTAAAGAAATGCAACAAAGTCGTAATGGATGGCATCCACAATAAGGAATACTGGATAACTAGCTTATAGGCCAGGAGATAATGACTGGTGGTTATGAAAACTGTTGCTGACAGACTCTTATTTCGTGAAGTAATGCTGACCGATTTGTGCTTTGACACTGTTTTCACACTGAAATCCTATTTGTCCCTTTAATCTCTTTTAGTGAAGGTTCCCGTTATCAGGCAGATAAACAAGACCATTCCACTTTCAGCATTGCATAACCCCAACGTTATGGATTGCTCTGCTTTTAATCACAACATGTTTGTCTGAACAAAGATGGTTGTAACTGGTGGCAGCTTGTTAAAACCCCCTTTCGCCACTTCCTGCAGGATGTAAAAGGTTCTGACTCGTGCTCCTCTGCAGGCTGTGTTTTCCATGGTCAGTTTTGATGAGGCTCGTAATGCGTGAAAAGTAGTTTATTCCATGAAAACTAAAATGTATCCATACCACATAATGGGCTATCAAGGACTGACCCTCTGCTGGCAATAAAATACGGTCTACAATATGCGGTCAGAAAAAAATGTTGCTCCACATCCTGCTCCATCGAAGCACTAAACCCACTTAAAGGAGTCAACCCAAAATGATCCATGAGCAGGACCTTAATTATATTGTATGTTCAACATTCTAAAAACACAACATATTGAAACAAACTGTAAACACTATAGCATGGCTCTTACACTGTTTCCTTAGTGTAGTATTTGTCATAGCTGTGTGGCGATTGCCTGATACCTGGACTTACTCTGACGTACTCCACGTGACCCCGAGCTCTACGTTTTGTATTTTATTTTTGTTTTATCTGATATGAAACCCAAAAATGTGCTGAACTACAAAAAAAAAAAAAAAAAGATTCATGAACTGTTATGCTTAACCCAGGAGTGACCAATTAAGTAACAATGATTATAGAAACTCACAGATTTTGTAATAAGTGTCAAACTTTTGTTTTATTGTACTTTTACTTCACCACATGTGAGACGCAAATATTGCACTTTTTGCTACACTGCAAGTTATTAGAAGAATGATGAGCTCATTAAAAGAAAAATGTATAGGTCAAAAAACTCAACAGCGAACAGAGAGAATTACCCTCCTTTGACCAACTTATACATTAAAGTACTGCTTAATGTAAAAATAATCCTGTAATATAACATAGGCCTACTGTGCTCACAAGGGCCATTTGTCTGCATAACACCTTTGATACTGTCACTAAGGTAAACATTTTAATGCAGGATTTAAAATTCTTTTGGTATTCCTTCTTCTACTAAAGTAAAGGATCTGAATACAACCACCACCTGAAAAGAGACTTTGGAAAAACTGGAGTGCGCATTGGAGTGGTGGCATTTCTTATAGTTATCTAGGAAAAGAAACCCCTAAAGAGAGACTTGACTGACGTGCACACAGAATTGCCTTTGGTTTCTTTTTCTTTGTAGTTTCATATCATGAGACAGATAAAATCTGTGTTGCACAAGTTTTCCCGTACAGAATTTCTGACAGGAGACACACATGTCAGAAATTGACATGAAAAAAAGACATTAGAAAAAGAGTTTTGAGAGAAAAACAGTATACAAACACAACAAACAATATTATTTTGACACTGACAGGGAGTCAACACTTCCTGTTTGCCTTATTATTGTAGCTTAGCTGTTTTTTTTGTTCACTGATGACGACAAAGGAACTGTGGCTTGCGCACTTTACTCTCTGGCAGTGCACACCCTCAAAATGGCATTCTAGGCACGACGAGTTTGTTCTACGTTGCAGAGGCCGGACTGGTGGACGCCCCCCCCCACATGTTTCACCTCGGGGACGCCTGCAAAGAGTGTTGCTACTCCACCACCAGTTGGTGAGTTGTTGCCTCTTCAATGTTGACCATCAGGTTCACCAGCCACCGAGGGAACGGCTTCTCCTTGGAAATATTTTTGAGGACATTGGTGAACCAAAAAACTCACGTCGTAATTTGTATTTTTAAAGTTAAAGCATCTTTGCTTGAAGTGAGCACTCACAGCCAGAGACTCCTTCTTCTTCGCTTTACTGTTTCTCTTCTTCTGCACTGGCGGTTCAGCTGTTGTATTTTTTTTCCATTTGGAGACCTTAAAAAAAGAACAAAAAAAACATCTGTTTTTCATTTGAGTTGCCTGATAATTCATTTGAATCGAGCCCCTAGAAAAACAAACTCACCTTTATTTTCAGTTTACCACTAATGGACCTCTTCTCATTTCCCAACCTTGTCTGCTGAGGCGGGGTAGATTCCTCACTTAAACCCACCGTACGAGTGTTCTGATCTGACTCAGAGAACTCGTCCGTTTCCTCACGATTATCGTCGGTGGATTGGATACTATGAAAACTCTCTTGGCTGAGGGAACGAGACATTCGTCGAGGTCTCAGAACCCTCAGCGGAGCATCTTCATCGTCCTCTCTCTCATCTTCTGCCATTGTCTCCTCCTCCTCCTCCTCCTCTCCTTCTCCAGTATCGCTTCCTTTTATTTCATCTTCCCTCTCTGACTCTTCCTGTATGGGCTCCAGACGTGGCCTCTGTTCCCCCATTTCGTTTTTTCTTATTCTTAAAGTACAGGGAAGAATTAATGTAAAAGGTCCATTTAGTGATGAATTTTTGGATTAAAAAAAAATCATTTCACATGTTAAGAGTAGATACAGGGGAAACTTATATGTTGCTGCTGAATGTCTATGTAGCTGGATGACTTGGCTCTTCTGATATTTAAGGCTCCTGCAGTTTCAGGCTGTCGTTAGTTGATTATTGAAATCAGGTGTGGAAGCTTGATTACAGACAGGTGGGCGTGGATGTCCTTTTAGACACAGGAACCAAAGGTTGTATAAAATCAAATATGTGTGTTGCAATACATATCTATTTGAAACCATATATACCATACTGTGTATATATATATATATATATATATTTCTGCACCCCACAAAGTGGGGCATTAACTTGTGAAGTCCACACATGCATGCTTACGCACACCAAAAAAGAAACAACGCCATTTCACGTGGTAAATACTGCAATGTACACATTTGAAATGGTAACTATTTTAAAGACACGGTTAACGACACTTTTTTGACACAAAAAGTTCAGTATATCCGTCACAGTCTCCAGTGAAAACAGTTGTATAATGTGCTCTGTAGCTCTGGAGGGAGATACAAACAAAATAAAAAATTCCTGGAAAAAAACTATGTAATCTGGTACAAATTATTAAAAAAAATACAAATGAATGAATTAACTTGTGTGACCTAGAGAGTTGTTATTTCATCTGAAGAGGCAAACAAATGTGGAACCTTTCTCAGGCGATCATACAATTCGACATGTATGAAACTTAAAGGCACCATATGGAGTTTTTGACTACTAGTGCGATGGAGCAGTACTCAAAATGTGTGAATAAACAGTAGTATGTATCTTTTCTGACGCACCGACCACGCCACTTGGAGTGGATCCATGCCACTTCTTGAGAGCCTCCTTGGAGAAGCGTAACCAAGGTAACCCGTGCCAATCTCAAATGATGATCGTGAGAATGAGGAAGTCTGATTGAACTAATTCAAATAATATTTGATGCTATAGCAAAGCGGAATCTTGAACCTAAATTGAAGCGTGCTTGACGTGACAGAGCTGTCATGAAAGTTGTCGTCACTACAAGCATTGCATTGTGGGATATTTATGCCGCCGTAGCCTCCAGTGTTTGCATACTGTAATATTTCACATATGCAATTCGCGTACTATTGGTTTCACACTAAGGACATACTAAAAAACCTCACATTCTGTTTTAGCGTGCTAAACAGCGTGTTAGCATGGAAGTTTGGACGCAGCCATTGACATTACTACTGACCTTTACACACTATCCCATTATAAATTTACTCAACACGGCTGTAAGACAAACGAGATTTTTTGTGTGTGTGTGTTTTCTTTTTGTTTTGTTTTGGTTTAGTTGTGTGTCTCTTCGTTGTTTCCTGTTATTTATTAATTCAACTGTACACTAGCAAAAGTGTAACAAAGTGCATTGGCCTCTCACGTAAATAATTGTCTTGAAGATGACGAAAGAAACATTGCAATAAAGTAGGTAAACATGATGTGTTTTCGCAAACTGAAGGTGAATATGAGCATAACATTTGTGTGTTTACGAGAAACATCTTTTAAGTCTTCGCCAATCAGTGATTCATGAGTTAATATTAACTTGGGGGGCGACCTCTGGCTCACCTGGTACATGGTGTTCCCCCATGTATGCTGAGTCCTCGACAGCGGCCCGGGGTTTCGTTTCCAGGCTGCGGCCTATTTTTCTGTGTGTCGTCCCCTCTCTTTCTCCCTCCTTCCCTGTCATCCTTCAGCTGCTCTAATAAAGGCAAAAAAAAGCCGAAACATGATCTTTAAAAATACATTACTTGGGTTAAAACTCAGCAGTTTTTGCAAGAAAATTCCTCTGGAGTCAATAACGGCTCCGAACTAACTAAACTCAGAGCATCATCTCTATTTCCCCTAAAATGAGTTCCAAAATACAGAGTTCCTTCAAGGAGACTTCCTTTGAAATGATTATAAAATTGCATATTTATAAAATGAAGCAGTGTCAGAAAATGTCTACTGTTTTCATGCTTGTTGAAATTTTGTTATTGAAGAATATCTCAACCTCATTTACTCATCTTGACCCCTTTTAGCCCTGATGACACAAGGGGGAGTGTTATTTGTGAACCATCAGTCACCAGATTCCCTTCATTGCTTAATGTCAACTTCAGCTTGGAGTCAGGGAACCACGACGGTGACACTTTCTCGAAAGCAAAAGCAAGAACTCCTTCAGAATACATCAACGTTACAATTTTTCTCAAATTTTCAATAACTGATCAGATTTCTTTTAGTATTTCATTCCAAAGCAAAAAATAATTCCAACATCTACTGTACTGGAATTGTTTGAGCAAGCCAGGCGTGTGTTGACTTAACAGTTACACTGTGTGAACCCAAGACAAATTCTACGTCAATGCTGGGAAAACAGTTTTGAATTCCCCCCCCCGCCCCCCACATACACCCCTGCTCCGTGTGTGTGACATGGTGACACTCATCGGGCTCTGGGGTTGTGGGAGTCCACCGTTTGGCATAATAAACCATTGTGTGCTGCATTCTGCCGTGTAGAGTGACAGCTGTTATTCTTAGAGCCTTAAGGTGTGTGAAATTAAGTTTTATAGAGTGCAACTAACGAAGACTGCCTGGAAAAAGTTATATTTGTTGCCCGATGAGCGTTTGAGGTTTGGGGGGGCAAAATGTAAATAGATTGAATCCACATATGGCTCATCCTAAAGATCAACTGAAAGATCTTCATTTCCTCCCTCAACCACAATCCCATACACATACTCGTTTCATATCTTTGGCGGCCCGACTTTCATTGACATTCACAGCCGTACTCGTTTGATTATTTTATACACCAATATTGTCTTTATTACAAAATATTCAATAACCCAACTTTACACTGTACAAGATACAACATAGTTTACAGCTTTTGGCTATTTACAAAAAGTATGATCTGCATATCAAAGTGAACATATCTAAAAAGGCAGGTTGTAATCACTGTAAGCTTATTGAGTAAGGCAAAAAACTTGAAACATCACGTATTTACACGTTTTGCGGATCGAGTGAAAGTCCAACGCTGATAAAGAGGCTACAAAGATATTCGAAAGGGCCCCACTTTTCTGAGACTGTATCTGAGAGACGTGCTAAAGCTTATATTTATATATTTCTTTTGAGGAAAACTCAAAATGTGGCTTTAATATAGCGAGAGAAAAAAAAAGCTGGAGTATAGGGCGACGCATGCCTCGGAGAGAACAGCAGCCAGACACTGCACCAAAAGTTTGTCCATGTGCACGGAGCATTTGAAAGGTTTAGGCTAAAGGACTAGGTCGCGCATTTGCAGAAGTCGTGTGCATATTGTATGTGCTCTCTCTTTGTGGATGAATTCCTTCCTGGATATCTACATATATGTCTGCGCCCCACAAACTTCCAGTTAAAGTCCTCCCATGACATCTGAAAGAGCCCCGAATGCCAAATATTTTTCAACCGTCTCACTTGTGTGTTGTTACATATATGTTGAGGCGATATGAGCAGCGAAACTAGAGATCTATGGAAAGCTCAATACTTTGGTTTTCTTTCAACAGGAGTGCTATGGCTGTGTCAACTCTTTAAAAAAAGTCATGCGCTATCAACTGTAAATATGACTCGAAAAAGCCTATTTCATCCAGTGAGCTCTGAGTATAAAAGAAAGAAGTATTTTGTGCTGTTTCATTTACAATTCAGAGTTAACCACGCATGCATACACACGCTCACAAGTACACGCGCACGTGCATGCTTACGCACACCAAAAAAAGAAACAACACCGTATTACGTGGTAAATAATGCAATGTATCCTTGGCATAATCGGAGAGACAGTGCAAAAGCAATAGCGCGATCAGTCTTTGTCCGGATATCAACGCACGTATCCTCTGTACACGGATTATGCACGACATAGAAAACAAAGATGCACATTATACCTGGATCTGAAGGGGAACCCGGGAGCGCCACAAATCGAATCATCTGGTATTAGAGATGTTAAACAGAGGATTTGAGATTCTGGGCATTCTTGCCTCCCAAGAGTGGCAAGAAGTTTTAATAAAAATCCCCCCGAGTGAGTATGATTGTCCCGTATCACCATCTCATTTCTCGCTGGAAGTTCACACCCTGAATGAGCATATTCTGGGCTGTGCCAGTAGCTCAGGATTTATAGGAAACACCTGGACAGCCCTGTCTTCTCTAGGCCTCCTACCAGGCTTTTTCCTTTCCTTCTCCGCAGGGAAGTTTGTCTTTCTTCCTAAACCGCAACATCTGCAACAGCTGCAGCGGCCTCAATCTGGATCTCCGTCAGCTCGATGTCCTCCTCGCAGGTGGAGGGCAGGCACGTCGCTTGGCTGTTGCCGGCGTTCACCTGAATGTTGCTGCCCATGCTGGCGTGGGCGTTCAGGCTGGTGGCGGAGGAGACGCTGCCCAGGTTAGTCGGGACGCTGGTCTTGCCGCAGGAGTGGATCCGGCGCGCCAGGCTGGCGGAGCGCATGACCGAAGAGGTGGTCACGGTGCCCACGCACTGAACCTTGCCCTCCAGGAAGTAGGTCAGCATCTCGCCTTTACCCTTGACACTGACTTTGCCACGGCACACCAGGTCGTAGTTGGTGTTCAGCAGGCGGTAGACATCTTCGGTCACCTGGAAACATACGGAAAACACTGTTGGGTTTCAGCTGAGTTCAATCAAATGAAACAGAATAAAACGGGATGTTTACGTATTGTTATCTACTTGTCTTTAAAGTCATGATGTCTACATATAGCATGCATTGTTTTTTATTAGTTTTGTGTTTTTATGATGTATTAATTTCTGTAGTTTTGATGTTTTTTGTCCAGGTTTCCCTATTAGCATTGCGTGGAAAACAAAACCTTATAATTTAATTACTTTTAGATAAATATTGTAATCTAAGGTGCGTTGGATACCTGTATCTTTCCCGGTACTCCGGTGCTGTCCATCCTGCTGGCCACATTGACCGTGTTCCCCCAGATGTCATACTGAGGTCGCCGCGCCCCAATCACCCCCGCAACCACCGGACCCACATTGATACCTGCACGATACATAAGAACACGGTAAAGAAAATATTGCCTGAGATTTCTGATTGTGATTTACTTTGTGATCGTGCCGACGGCTTCATACAAGGGTAGACATACCCACTCTCAACACAAACTCGTTGTACGACTGGTAGTTGATTTCATCCAAAACGTCAAACATCTCTATGGCGTAGTCTGCTATCGTGCTCAGATGGTCGTAGACAGACTTCTTGGCCTGAAGAGGAGAAGTACACGGAGCGGTTAGTGTGTATGCACGAAACGATCGCACCTATTGTCTTCGTTATGGTGCACTACGTCCATTTACACAAAAAACGACACGTCACCTTGGTACCAATGGTGGGGACAAGGCCCACGGCTGCCATGTATGTACTGCCAATGGTTTTGATTTTCTCTATGTCTTTGTAGCACTCTTTATCCATGAGCTGCAATTCAAATAAGCACAAAATACAGACACCGTTCAAATCACCCGCAGGTCTGTGTTAAAAAAACAAAACAGAAAATCTGCATCCCACCTCGTCAA
Source organism: Anarrhichthys ocellatus (assembly GCF_004355925.1). Lineage (NCBI taxonomy): Eukaryota > Metazoa > Chordata > Actinopteri > Perciformes > Anarhichadidae > Anarrhichthys > Anarrhichthys ocellatus. Next base: position 16,245 of record NW_022280415.1, read on the forward strand.
AGTCCGCGATGATCTCGTTCAGTAGTCTCAGGCACTCCACTCCCATGTTGTTGCCATCCAGCTCGATGTAGAAATCGTTGAAGTTCGGGATGGAGGCGAACAGGACACTGACTTGTGCGTAGGACTGATAGTAGAGATCCTAATGCAGAACGAAAGAATACAGTGTAACTGTGTCAAGCGCATCCTTTGGTGTCTTCTGATTGGTATTTTCTGTCTGTTTATCTACCTGTTGGTCTGTTTGTCTGTCTGCCTGTCTATTAGCGAGGCTCACCATGTTCCTGGGGTTCGACAACAGGAAGTGCTGAGCCACGTGAGCGGGCAGAAGATTGAAGAGAATCCTCCTGTTGTCCAGCTTGACTTTCTCCATGCCATCTCTATCCTCCTCCGCCTGACAGCAAAACGTAACACACACACACACAAACACACACACACACAAATACACAGATACAGCCGTGAGGATTGTAGCTTGTCCCACATTTTCACCACATGGGGTCAGTAACAAACCTTACAACATGGACTGTGTGGCTCATAGTTGGACGGACTTGGGTACATTACATGACTAATGCTGCTAGTTAAATGATTGGATAGCTTCAAATTCAGCTTTTGCAGTCCCACTTTGCGAAACAACCTCCTGGCGCCAAATGAAAACAAGCGTCTTACCCTTGTGTTTGCCAAAGAACAGACAGCTGGCAGCCTATAAATACAAATCCCTCCATACTCCGATAGTTTACATATATCAAGGTTGAAATGGCAGCATTTCTACGGCACACAACGTATATATATTATGACATCCACACTGATGCACACACTTCCTGACCTGCACAGCCCAAAGGAAGTCCAAGCGTAGTTTGAGGTCAAGTTGCCTGGAGTGGAGGGCCAGGGCGCTGACAAAGAGCAACAGAGACAGGATGGGCTCATAGCCCCGGATGTGGAAGGACCCCCCACTGTGGAAGAGAGACCAACGCACAAGTCAGCACCGGACTGGACCACACAGAAAACTGCACATGAGGGTTATATGGACCCCCCACAGTGTCGGGAACAAAAAGTTTTATTTTTTATTTTTATTTTCTTTTTTTACTTCAAAACAAAATCTTAAACGAATGAAAAAGTATAAATGAAAGCGATTAAATGTGCTTGAAACTTTGAACCATACAAAGAAATTATATTATATATATAAAATTAGCTTTTTTCAAAAGAGATCTTTATCTCAATAGCCTTATCAAATTCTACATGATCACTTTTCAGGGACACAGTTATGATCTGTGCTGCAATAGAATTGGCCGAGCCCCTTTCGGTACGGGGGGTGATGGGAAACAGCTAACGCGCTCCCATCATTCAGCCCACATTGTCCTTTCAGGCTTCTGATTTGGAACTAATGAGCAGATGTGCTGCTTCAAAGGGTGGAAAATGAAAGAGTGTGTGGGCTGCAGACAAGCAAAAGACTCCTCCACGCACATACATCTCAGAACATATACTGTAAATGTTCCTCCAAATTCATGGTTAGCCGTCCCTTCTGCGGATCAAACACAGAAAAAGCGTTGCTTGATGTTCACAGCCAATCGTTGCCTCGTGTGATTTCGGGAACCGACCGACATAAAATAAAAAAAGAAGTGCAAATGAGGGGTGTTGTGCGTGATTGTGCGTGCCTGGTGTTCGTGGTCATGTCATGTCGTGCCGTGAACCCCTCACCCTGCAGTCTTGCGAAAGCCGCTGAGCTCCAACACGGTGATATACAGCACCCCCAGAAGGAGCAGCAGCACCATCTTTGGCAGCCAGGAGACCCGCAGGAAAAGTGCTAAGGTGAGCGTGCCCACCACACAGGACAGGAAGGCGTAGCGGGCGCCGTCACAAGGCAGCTCCGCCATGGTGTGGTTGGCGCCGCTGTCCACATCGATGATGACGATGGAGCTGTTGGCGTTGGCACTACCCCACAACCAGGGCATGCAGCCCACCTGACCGAGACAGATACATATGGTAGTCTACTTTCATAGAAATAGTTATCATGATAGCTTTTTTGGTTTCCTAATTTACTTTACCATCATGTAAAGCACAATTGTTAGAATAATTATTAAATCTGTTACAATAAATCATCTCACAGGTGCAGTCTTGCATGTAAGCACTCCCTTTTTTTTAAACCAAAGAGGAACTACAATTACAGTGCAAGGCTTGGCAACATTTTTTTCTACTGGTTGCCCAGTATGGTGGGTGATTTTTGGTGGATTTTTCATTTGCCTTTCCCACTTACCACACAGGCCTGGGCCACAGCGTAGATTAAGAGCACTATGAGAATACAGAGAGCAGTGCGAATCTGAATGGTCAGGCACCCTGGGAAACACTGCGAGACAACAACAAAGACAAGTTAGGTGAAGGCGACGGACACCATGAGGAATTGTGAATGATGTGATACATCTTTAATATTTATATTGCGGGGCCTACATATATGACACTATATATGTTAATATACGGCAAGACTACAATGGGACAAAGTGCGTTAGCAGATGTGAGAATAGTATCGAAAGAAAGACTTGCAATCAAAGAGAGGGAGAACATGAAAGTGTAAAAAAATAAATAAGGACAACTTTCAAACTGACGCGGTCAGGAGCTTTGAGGACGACCATCAACCTCAACAAAAGCTGAAATGAACAGACTAGTTTAAACACAGTACAGGGGCTTAGGAAGTAATCTGGAAGCCAATGAATACTGAATCGTTATTACGGGCCTTTGTGAAACACATTGACATGTTTCTCTTTAGTCAGCGAAAAAAGAAGAGGTACAGCAGAGAAAAATTGAAACGAGGAAACCTGACAGCTCTGTTCGTTGGGTGTGAGTAAAAGGTGACTGAGGAAAGGAAGGCGAGAAGGACGCGTTTACCTGTACTCTAGTGATATGCAGGTACATGATACAAGCGACTAGGAAACAGATGCAGAAGACGAGAAGGACAAGTACCAATGTGCCCCTGAGTGGATAAAAAAAAAAGAAAAAAAAAGGAGAGAAGAAGATGGCGGGGGGTTAGTTAAAAAGACACAGACCTGAGTAACTAAGAGGTAAATGGAGAGAGGGAAAGCAATAGAGAGAAGAAGGGACGGCGACAGATTCTGCTGTACGTACTGTGGTATGATGAGAAGATAGACAAGGCCAAACAAGGCAGCTAGGACCAGAGAGAGGACCACTGCGCTGATGAAGTGCTCATCGGGAACCTGCTGGTACTACGCGATGCCAGAGACCAGATAGAGAGTGTGTGACAAAATATAATTCGGAGGTTTTAATGCACAACAAGCATATGTGTGTGTCTGCAGTGTCTGAAGTGCCCCTTACCCTCTGCTCGTGCTCCGAGGACTTGTACATGAGCGTGAGGAAGTTGAGGTCCGCCGTGTCCGACTCGGTCTGGCGGGCCTCGATCAGGCGGCCGATGTAGCGGTTGACTCGGGTCCTGGGGCTGCTCTGGATCACATTAGTCTGGTTTGCGTTGGGACGGTTCCTCAGCTTCTGTGGAGCTGTCCGCATGGCCCTCCGCTGGTGGAGATGATAAAAAAAGAAGAAGTCTTCACTGACAATGTAGAACTTGAAAAACAACAGTGTGATAAATAGCGCCCTGTGTTCTCCACACTACTGGAGCATTATCATATAAGGAACAAGGGTGAAAGAAGGAGTCAACAATAAACACGGGCAGCTGATTATACTTTCAAATTAGGACATTGCCTTCACACTTAACTTCATTACTGAATGCACCCCGCTGTGGCTGAGTGTCTTCGGCAGCCAAAGGGAGCTGCTTTGCAAAACATTGGGCGTTGGAGCAGAGCCAGAGAGTTAACATGGCAGAGTGGATGTTTGTGAGTGTGTGTGTGTGTGTGTGTGTGTGTATACATGTAAGTGAGCATGGTGAATGAATTGTGTGGCTTGGTGGAACAGTAGGGGAGCAAAGGGTGAGCAAGGATCACCAGAGTGTTCATGAGTTCATGAGCTGACACTTCCTTGTTTTCCTCCTTTTCTTTCTGTCCTTTTCTCCGCACTTCTGTATATTCTTCCTTTCCTGCTCCGTGCAGTCTTCTATCCTTCCCTGCCTCAGTATATTCGTCCTTCCTCCCCTGCTCTATATATTCCTCCTTACTTCCTTCTTTCCTTTCTCACTTGCTTATGTTCTTCCTTACTTCCTCCTTAGCTAGCCCAATTCCATATATTCTATACCTACGTCCGTCTCTCCTTTCCCACTTCTTTGATTACAGCTATTCCTCCTTAGTTCTTCCTTTCTCTCGTATATTCTTCCTTCTTTCCTTCCTTCCCAGGCTCTGTAAATCCTTCCTTGCTCCCTCTTTCCTTGCCTGCTTCTGTGTACATATCCTCTCACGCTTCATCCCTTCTCTGCTTTGATCTATTCTACCTTTCTTCCTGCTTTTCATCCATGGTTTTGTCTATTCATGCTTACTTCCTTCTTCACATCCCTTTCACATCTCCTTCTTCCTTTCCTTACTTACATCATTCCCTGTCTCTGTTCATTCTTCCCTCCCCCCATCTAGTCTTTTTTCTTCCTTTATCTCCCTGTTTCTATCCCTTAGTTCTCTGTGCTTCCCTCATGCTCTCGTTTTGTTATTCACGAGGCAGCAGCATAGATGCCGACTTCTCCTTATATTCCATATTGCGCTCAATGTAGCACAGGACACATCATGCAGGCATGTCTGCTGCACCAAAAATCCCATTCATCCGTATTGCTCCCCTCCGTGCCTTGAATGCATATATATTTTCTCCCAATTCAAGTGTCTGTGGTCGGAATGCGAAATTAGCTTTCAGTAGTGGGTGCATGTATGACTTAACCTGTCACCACTTTTCCGTTTGTCTTTCATTTTACACTAATATGCCTTCTGTCTACGGCGCAACAGTGTTGTCATTATCAGTAATGCCGATCTAAGAGGAGACATGTAGTTCGAGGTTGAGGTTTGCTGCATGCAGCCACTGAGGGCAACATTAGAAGAGCAGGAAGATGATGCTTCGTCAAACTTTCATAGAAAATGATTAAAACACAAATCTGCGCTGCTATACTTGTTTTGACATAAATGACTTCCCTGGATGTTTGTCCTGACTGTAACATACCTCTCTGACCCTTATCTTAGTCTTAACCCCAAAACAAATGATTCCACTTGTGGAAACTATTTTTTTGGAGAGGCGAGTCCTCATTAATGATGGTGTGACCTGTGGTTAGTCCCAAAAATGTGAAAAAATATATACCCAACACACACACACACACACACACCTGAAAATCTGGATTATAACAGCTGGCGCAAGAATTACACAGCTGCCAGGCCACTGGATTTCTGTTAAGGCACAAAAGGTCAAGTAAGCTCTTTGACATTTGGCCAGATTGCCAGTATGACTGACGTCTGATGTTTGTGTGTGTGTGTGTGTGGGGGGGGGGGGGTCTTAGTATGTTGAACTATGGCAGGAGCGACATGCTAAGGTCTTGATAGAGCATCACTTACCATCATTCCCTAGCTTCTTACGATAAAGCGTACATCCTGTGACTGCCACATATTTATCACTAAGATGTACAGCTGCTGGAGTGAGTTCGTGAAGCCTTTTTAATTCCCAGGAACATTTGATTATTTTCTCCTTAACTTGCTCATTCATCATCGACTCAGTGACATATTGGGTGTCATGATTTCCATGTCACATCTAAGAGAGACCATTCAGAGAAGGGCTGTACTTGGCAATTATTCTAATAATCAATTAATCTGACATTTGTTTTCTTGTTTAATCGCTTTATCTATAAAATGTTAGATAGCGGTGACCACCGTCGAACCGCTTGCTTTCTGTCCAACCGGCCCGAAACCCCCAAAATAGGCAGTTGACTCAAAATGGTTAACGATTCATTTTTGAGTCTAAAGTCTGCAGCAAAGATCCGTAGACGATGGATAGAAGGGACTGGCTGTGCTACGAACATCACTGCAAGACTGCACTGTACAATGTTCAATGAGGTGACAAAGAACATTTGTGTGACAGCGTTGCGGAGGTGTGCGTCTCTTGCACATGCTAATAATATCTACTCTATGTCCAATAGTTCATATTAAGAAAGCCAGTAAATTGTAAAGGAATCCACGAACATGCGCTGTAGCTCCTCTAATGTTTGCTCCTTGGATGATCCACATGATCTGTTCTGTTGAAACAATGTCCTGTGGAGCTGAACTCAGACAAATGTACAGTGTGGAACAGCCATCTCCTGGTGTTAAGCACATTGTTGAAACAGCACAGCTTTTTTTGCAAGACACCCAGGTATATACATTAAATTAAACATTTGAATATGAAGAAAAGTTTTAAATGCCTCTTAATTGATGTGCAGTTCTACAGAAAGCATTTGCCTGACAGATGTTGTTGCTAAAGTAGTTTTCATCACCAATGCTTAAACAATACCAGGAAAAAGACAACAAAGATTCAGGTTGTGGTTTAAATAAAGAGATCAGGCCCACATTTAAGAGCATTTAGAAAATCCAGGTAAGTCAAACAAGCGTTTACCAAATATGTTTTTTAACTATTGCAGAAAACTCTAGACATTCAGACTTGTACATCTCTTTGTCTCCATTTATGTAAGTCACAGCACGAACAAACACAGAAACGTCAACACAGACACTGAGAGTTTATACCTTATCACCGTCCTCGCAGTTCATGACATTGGAGAAGGGAATCTCAGCCTTGAACATCTTCCTGCAGTGCATAAGCTGCACTAGCAAGTAGCACACAGTTTTGAACTTCATCTTTTTGGCGGGCTTTATATCCGAAAGAATCAATCCTGGGAATATCTGTCACCAGATAAGAAACGGGGAACAAGGATTTAGTCATGATACCCCAAACAGTTATATGTAAGGGTCTATGAATCATGCACAAGGCATTGGACAGCATGCACGTGCACACATGTTCATGCACACACATGCAATCATTATTATCAGGCTCAGAGATTTCACTAGAAAGTGGTTCAGATAAGGTCAATCCCAAAGGTGGTTTTAATAGTTTTAGGACTTTGCTGCCCTCATTTCTCTTTTATAAAACTATTTTTAGAAAGATTGATCAAAATTAAGCACAAGTTAAAGCGTTTGAGGAGATGTCATTTGCAGTAAGACATATTAGTTTGGCTCGATACACAACGTCCAAGGCGTTTTTCCCTGAGCAGGAGCAAATAAAGGCACAATAGCAGAGAGTGAGTAGCAGCCTATCCAACACAGCTTAGTCAGGGCACGTCTTTCTCTGAGCCATGCCTTTGATGAAGTCGAACCATCAGCTCTATTAAGAGGATTAGCAAAGTCTCCCGCATATCGAAGAAAAATGCACGCAACTGGGGTGTTACGGGTTCATACGAGGGCCCATGTAACCTGCGTACAAAGCGGTACATCGCGTAAGATTGAGAAGCTGCTGCAAGAGAGGAGAGGAGAAGTAGAAGGAGAAAAGAGTAATATGAAACCAAGACTGAAATTCCCTCTCCAGCTGCTTCTGGCACATCTGTTGGGAGATGTGCATGTTTATGTGTCAGCACTGACACACACACACACACTAATACGTATAACTGTAAGTTTGCAAGACTGTGCAGACTCGAGATGATATATGCCACGGGCTTTATGGCCCCTGTCCAATCCAGTACAGGCTGGAAGTGAGATCAGCTCAACAACAAGTGTGTGAGAGCTCCATCCTATTTGAAGGTTTGATTGTACATATTGGCATAGAGGAGAAGACAGGTCAGGATAAGTCTGCTTTTTTGACCTAGCCTACTCGGACTTACCACATAAGTCTGTTAATACTGATTAGCATACGTGTGTCCACACTGTCTGGGTAATAAAAGGTTCAACCAAGGCCAACGTCTTATAGGAAGTGTCATCTCAAGAAACGACTGATGCTTTCATCTTGATCATTTTACTCAAAGAAGCTAAATACACATTCAGCAGCACAGAATTACAGTGCGATACCTTCCGTCGGTGAGATGGCACTATAAAGAAGGTTTCAATTTCATGTTTTTGGAGGAAGGCGTTCCTTTCGTGACCGTTTCCAGGCTCCACCTCATAATCTCCGTTTAGGCACTCCAGCGTAGATTTAGTGATGTGGACTTTCCTGTGGAACACATGCGGAGACGGGACAGGGTAATACACAAGCAGCCTCATAGGCACCAACAGTTCCCAAGCAGGTCATCTGCAGAAGAGTGTTACAGGAGACTGTCAAAACGAGGCCTGACATCTTTGGAGTCTTTTGAAAATGCTGCAAAAAGGTTGTTTTTTTTATGGCTAAATCTTAAAATAATTATCAGTATTTTAAAAACACTAGCATTAAGACTTTTGGTTAAAAAAATAAATACAATTTTATATATATATATATATATATATATATATATATAGGACAATAATGTAAATATTCACACCTCGCTTTACAATTTACGATTTCATGTGTCAATTCTAGATCACATAATTAGTATGCATGTGCGGTGTCCATTGCTGTTGAGGCTGGTCTTCATGCTAAATGTCCAGTACTGACCCCGGTAGCCCTCCAGCCTCCATTACATTGGCTAGGGTCACATCATTGGACCACACATCATATTGCCATTTCCTGAGGCCCAGCACTCCACACAGCACCCGACCCGTGTGCAAGCCCACACGCATGTTTAGGTTGACCTCTGTGGCCTCTGCTACTGACCTGCGGGGACAGAACACATGCAGTGTTGGGGTGAGGTTGTGTTTGCATTTATATCTATACATTTATAAATAGGCAGAGCATTAAAAGGGCAGTGCAGAAGATGTACAAAAATAACACAAAGTGACATTAACAATTCCAGGGGTGGAAGTAACAAATTACCTTTACTAATGTGACTGTAACAAAGTCATTTTTTGTTAACTTGGAGTTTTGTTTGGTACAAGTACACACAAATAACGGTAATTTTACCATTACTACTATTTATAACAATTATTAGGTACATTTCAAATTGCAGCCATTACAATGTAGCAACAAAAATCAGGTGAAAAAGTCTTGATAAACTGCATGAGAACGGAACAGAAGTAAAGGAGATGAATCAGCAGCTGCAGCAGTGTCTGCGGCCGCAGGAGAGAGGTGACACTCCAGTAATGATACTGTTATAATTAATTGCGTTTACGGGCCGCCGTGGCCACTTCAGGTTGTGAATATAGTTGTCATGTTGCATAGTTAGGAGGTTAAAAAATTGTAACATATATCTTAATTAACGAGTGAGTTAAAGCATCATCCTGTGAGCAGTGACACACCGACGGCGTTCGTGACCCTGAAGAGTAGGGGCACCCTAAGTCTGGTTATCATGCTATGCTAAATGCTAACATCCTCCAGCTGTGACTTCTGTGTTCCCCGAGGAACCTTTAGCTTCAGTGAGGACTTTCTGCTGTTTGTGACAGTGTGACTGCAGAGCCTCTTTCACTTGAAGACTTTTTGAATTTGAAGAGCACAGTGGAACCAAAGAGAGTGAGAGGACTGGTTATATGGGACGGAGAGGCCAAATGGACAGTTTATATCATGCTTTGACAATGAACGAGCGGGAAAAGTTGAACCTGGACTGTGGAGGACTTCACTGTGCTGTTCAGACAGGTGAGTACAACAACAATTATTACAGTCTATGCAAGCGACACATTAAATGGACAATACATGTCCCTGTACACGAAACTAATAGATTACACTGGTGTGGTTGTATGTATATGTATATATATATATATATATATATATATATACATGTATATGTCTGTGTCTTAGTTTTGACATACGAAGTCTTGTAGCTGATGTTCTTCCACTTGCGTAGGCAATGAATTGACACTTATTGCAGTCTGTTTTGTAGCCTACTCTTTGATTTAACATTAGTATCTAAGACCCCTCCCCCCTTTTAAAACGTAACACAATAACATTAACTTACCTACTTTTTACAAAAGTACATTTTTAAGTACTTTTACTTGGATAAATTTCCTTAAAGTAAGAGTAATTTTTCTTGAGTACAATACTCTCGTACTCTTTTCACCTTTGAACAATATATTATTGTACACAAGCACTGTACAGTTATTGAATAAGACTTATATACTAATAACATGTCCGTCAAACTAAACTTCATCGACACAAACTCGACAAATAATGTCTTTCACATGCCGAAACATTTCGACATAATATTGAATGGTCCACGAGCAGTCGTCGATCGATATGTTTTACAGGTGATCCATCGTGGGTAGGACCGCTACTGTCGTCATTGCATGTTTGTTTATGCACAAACCTTAAAGGAAATCAATCAGCAGTGTTAATTTAAACAACATTGTCGATTTAATTTTTGCTATTAAATCAAACATTATGTATAATGATCGAGGTCAGACACAGGCGAATAATACAAAACTCTTCATAAATAGATGTGGCAATCTGTCGGGAAACAGACAGGGAACAAACACTGCTCAAAATGCTCTACTTTGCTCTAACATGCAGAAATAGACTAAAGAACAAAAAAGGCTGCTAGGTCGAGCATTTCTGTTTAATCAGTGTTGAGGAAAAACAAGTTGAATCTTAATTAACAGGCTTCCAGTCAAGTCATGACAGTTTCTGATTTAATCTTCCGCTGCATCTCAATCTCTCACTTTCCTTTGGCCCTATACGCAGGGTATGCGAGGACAACAAGCTCAACACAATAGCTGATTTTCTCCCTCTCTCAGTCAACTGTAGCTGTGCTCACTCAGATGTTCAGTGTTAGAATTCCCTCACAGCACACATGGCCAATCAGGCTGCAGTTTACTCTACTCGGAGGAAGTCTCTCGACATGGACTCAGTTAAACAGTGTGTTTAGAAGAGAATATCGATTAAAGGGAAGATTTCTTTGGCTTCAGCCGCGCCTGTTTAGAAAGCGAAAGGACAGATAATGATTTCATTCCTGGACACTAAGTGGAATGATACTTTAAATTTCACTATACTGCTAGATAAAAGACAAAAAATGTGAACACTCACGTTATGGTGTCAATCATGTCCAGACCCATCTCTACACAGCAGTGGGCGTGGTCGGCCTTGGGTTGGGTCAGTCCGGACACACAGTAGTAACAATCTCCCAGGATCTTAATCCTCCGACAGTGGTTCTCCTGACGATTACAAAAAGACATTGTGATTCCATGTCTTCCGCCCAAATAAGGATTAGCCAATCAGTAACAACAACATCTTTACCTCTACATTGGATCCTCAACAAGCATCTTCGTGGTGAGCTCAGTAAGTGGTTAAAAACATTCAAAGCACCAAAGGGCATCGCTCTTTCAGTTTAATCAAAGTTGCAACATTGGTGTCCGAGAGCAGCGGTGTTTCAGTTTAAATATTCTGACATTTAATTATAGTTTATCCATTTAACTGATCCATTTAGCTTCAAGCTATCCATTGCTGCAAGTTCCAAGGTCGATTGAATTGATGGAGTTATTCATTACCTCATCATACACTGGGGGGTTATGTGTTGTACTATTTCTTGGCCGGGATCAGACCACAAATTAGTCAATTTCTAATTACACTCCACGGTCACCCCGCCTCACTACTCACGGCCGGGAGACTATACTACGCCGGGAGGAGCGCAGGTGGCAGTTTCGGAGACAGACCCCATGCGGCCGTCTGCTCTCTTCCAGGCTCTATAGTCTCGCTGTTCCACTCCCTTTCACGAACCAGTGTAACGTTAGCAGAAAACAACTTAATGCGTCATCGAGGGTGTTTTGTTTCATGACGTAGATTAGTCCCAACGGTCGACTCCATCTCAGTATTGGCCTTGCTAGATTAGGGCTGATTTGAAACAGTTTGGTAAGAAATGTCAGTATTAACACCAGCACTGTGTTTCATCACAGTACATCGGTACCATTTAGTTTATAGCTTAAAAAACATGAGAAAGTCAGCAAATCAGTCTGGCTAGGAAGTGGGGCTTAATGGATGAACTGTTGACAGAAATAGCCTGACACTCTTGGATTGATTGTGTTTTATGCCACCAAAGGATGTTTGACAGCATAAACATATGACACTGACCAATCACAGAGACCGTTGAAGGAAACAGAGATACAGTACCCAACCCAAAGACGTCATGTGAGGGAGAAATGAATAAATACAGGCACACAATCAGAAAGACAGAGGCACTCAATAAAAGAAAAGAAAAAGTCAGATGAGAGAGTTATTCAACAACAGTTAGACAGCATACAGAACATGACGATGCCGTGGATCTCCACGTGAACTGATATTTGTACAGCATGCAAACTCTCGAGACCTTGAAGTCCCACCAACACGGAAGTGGTTCCCACAATGCAGCGCTAAATCAAAGGATCGGTCTCACTTTAGGGAATAAGGTGAGTCACTCTCTCACTCTTTAGGGACAATAAGCAGTGGCATGAAAAGGCGGCTTACCAACACAACCCATTATTAGAGGATATATGAGCAACAGACAGAGATTTTACCAGGGAGACCGGGTTACAGAGGACGCCTTCTCATAACCCTTTATTGTTTCCATGGAGGTAATGGGATCACTGGCCATGCATGTGAAGAGCACAAAGCCTCATAATTATGCACATCGGTGGGCACAAGACAAGATGGATGCTCTATTTTTAACATGCGAGCCATGTGAGTTTTCAGAAAAGAGAGACAGCAAGGGCTTGTTAGAGGCAACTATTTGCCTCGTGCAGCTCTACATGCTGTGGTCATGCCTGTCTGAGTGCTCAGTGGCATGGAGGCACATGTGCTGTTCGTGTTCAAAGCCCTCAGTAGCAGTGAAATGAGGCAACACAGAGAGAAGCGCGTTGACTTGTTGAGCAGCTCTCTGTGAAAAACCTTTTCGGTTGAAATATTGTCCCGAATATTGAATCGCAAATTGAAGTAATTATTGATCTCAAATGAGGTTTCAAAACTCAGTTGTATGCTTCCGCCAATCAGTCCCGTTACAGGTGTCTGAACCAAGGTCTGTCTATCACAGTGACCTCCGCTTTTGACCTTTGACCACCAAATTCTAGAGGGCAATTTGACATTTGTGCCACATTCTCAGAAAGGCCTCCAGGCGTTAGTGAGGATTTGCATTCACAAGAAGAGATGGAATGGAGAGGCAGACCGACCACCAAAAACATATTTGCCACGGCTGTGTTTCCTGTGGAGCAACAAAGTGTTATCTTATTTTATCATTTCGTAAAACGCAAACGGTTCAAACCTTTGGTAAAAGGAATGTGCTCAGTGCTAAAAACGGACAGCTAAATCTGGATCTGGTTCTTTCTCATTTCCTTTTGACAATAAAACCTTTTTTAACCATAACGGCGCCAAAGGGGTCTCTTCGGGGTGACTCAGGCCACGGTGGAGCAGTAACAGTAACAGATGGCGCTATAGTGAGGCATAGTTGAAGCTACAGGAAGCAGGGGAAAGCCCTGGTACTTACAGAGGCTCCTACTCTGTACTTTTCCTGTGCTAATCTGCACTGTGAGGGCTTAGGGGCTGATTCAGTCCCAAGAAGGATTACCACCGTCATGTGACTGAGGCATTGTGGGCAATCCGGACGGTCAAGACGGCCACTGTGTGTATTAGGGACAGGTCGACTGAGACACCTACTCACATTTTCCATTAGAAAGGGAAGCCAAAATACATTTTTAAGATGACCGCTTTGGATAATTTATGTTTTCACTGAGGTCGGAATATATTGCGAGCACGACCAGCAGCATCAAAAGTGCAGTGTTGTTCTTTTACCAGGCACCTTACATACAGCGCACGCATATGCTTTCAGAGATGGAAATTAGAAAGCACTTCAGTGCGCACGGAAAAAAGAGAGGGAGACAAAAAATAACACAGAGACAAAAAGGGACGCGGAGACAAAAAGGGACGCGGAAGGTGTGTTTGCAGCTGACTGAATCTGCCCTGTGCCAATTGGTGCTGGCACACGGTTGAAATAATTTTCTTAATTACTACAAGCAATCACACTATTTTATTTGTTCTATACGAGGCCAATACATAGTCAACAAACATTTTCCAATCTACCTTGGCTTGAATTATTTAATGTAATTTCATCAATAAAGGCAGACAGTGGATCCATTGCAAAATCTTTAGCTTGCATACAGAAGTTCTCTCAACATTTCCTCGCCTCCGCTGACTTCTTTCCGTCTCTGCCTGCACGCAAGCACTGGCTGCATATTTCTCACCCAGCTCCCTTTTTTATTGATTTGAATTGATAAGCAATCATTTATGTGCAACAACAAATGAATAATATATCAACACTTCTTCCACCCACCACCAAGATCCGTTTAGCAAACATATTAATATAGATTTACTTCACAGATATGACGGATACAACAAACAACAAATGTTTGGCGCTGTTTCTGATTGGAAATGGTAACGAGGAGCTCTGTTTTCTTAGATGATGAAAGATTCAAAAAATATATTTGGGTTTTAACATGCATTATGAGATTATTAAGCCTATGTCAAAGTAAACGGTAAAAGAAATTTGTGAAGCTTAATCTAATTCCATAAATAATGTCTCTGCAGGTTTTATGGTTTTTGTCGGTCTTTTCAGTTTGAGATGAGCAAACTGTGATTTGAATCTGTCAGCTTTTCTCTGTCACAATATGAAAAACTGTCACAATATTAAAAACAGGTTTTTTGAGGTTAAAAACACCTCAAGAACACTTGCTGTGAGTACTGTAATTATAGTAGTTGCCTTTCCAGGAAATCAGCATTTAGCTGAGCTATGCTTAGGAACTGTAATAAAAATAACAAGCTATTGATGATTGAAATAATGTTTTTCGCCTAAATTGAAAATATGCATCTTATTAATTTAGTTTGTAAATATAAATTTCAAAGGCTACTTGACTGATTTTACACATACAGGCTATAACAGTTGTATAATACATGCTATGTCAAGTCTAAAAAATAACCCTGATGACGTGGTGATGTGTGAAAATACACATTTTAAAACTGTGGTTGTGTTGTTTAAAATACTGGGGATGGAACTAGTTAGAGAGCGAACAAATAAATGCTAGAGATGCATTCTGGGAAGTGTAGGATCCAGTGCTTTTGAAGCTTGACCCGTATTAGTGACTAAAAGTCCGGATGTCTTGGCCTCTGCTGCTTCAATGTTGACAGCCAATCATCCTAATCATTTTGAAGCATTTTTTTCACCCGTACTCCTCAGTCAAGATCTCAAGCTGGCTTGTTTGGCTTGGGTTTTGCTTCAGTCCACAGTTGTTAGGACACAGGCGTCTGAAGGGAAACTGTAGGACTTGAGAGTGATCCTTGCACCTGCTCGTGAGACAAACCCAAACAGGGTTATTGGAGCTGTGTTTACACCCGGACTTTAGTTTCTGGCAGGCAGCTGTCACAGTGTGGGCACTGAACAGTCCTTGTGCCTAATCTAAGAATACATTTTTTTATTAGCATCCTGAGCAGTTGTATTTTGTTCAATTTTTCTTGGCGTAGGACTTTGTGTTATACAAACCTGCAGATGTACAAATGATCACATCTACAAAGCAGTTGGAACCGTTTTTTGAAGTTAACTTTTTGCAGAATTGCGCTTTCCTTGGGAATATAATTGTTTTTTGTTCACTTTCTTCCGCTGCATTGGGAATCTTTAGTGTCTCACAAAAGGATTACAGTTAAAATTGCATCATCCCTCAGGTTACTAATGCCTATCTAGACTAGAGTATTTGTTGTTATATGGTATAGTATAATGTATGAACAGGGAATTACATTTCTGACAACTGATTATCTGATATGCTCAGGTGAATTCTCTTCAAAATACTGGGGGAAAAAAAGTAAAAATACCCGGGATGCAAATATAGCAATGAATCCCGTCAACTCCAGCATGCATCCGTGCACTGCACACGCGGCGCAGGCTATTCTCTAAGCCTTCACAGTCATACGTGTGTGTGAATGGAAAGGGAACTCTGACTGGTCGAGGGAAGCAAGAGGCAGCGGATAGATACATCATTGAGCCATCCTAAAAATGGAAACACAAGAGTGGAAGAGAGTGCAGAGAACCACGGGGCACAAAAGACACAGTTGAGAGAAGTAGGCTGCTGCGTGTCAATCAAAAAGCTGAGAAACAAGGAGCGGAGGAGTCTTAAAGCTGTGATGCAGGGAGGTGTTGGGAGAGGAGAGAAAAGAGACACAAGAATGAAAAGCATTGTGAAAGTCTGCCATGGAAACGGCGACGACACGCTCGCACACGCACAGACATACACAGACACACACACACACACACATGCATACAGACACAAAAGCAGAACCAGTCCAGAGCTATTAATGTTCTATAGCATCACAACAACAATAAATGAATCACAGAGTCCCTCTCACAACAGAAGCTGTTGTTTCGAGTGCCGGACAGACGGTTGCGAACTCAGCCAGGGAGAGGAAGTGTTTATGGAGTGACCGGTTGGTGTGCTAATTTATATTCTTGTTGTCCCTCTTCCAAATAAATCTCCTTCTTCTATTACTTTCCTTACAAAACAAACATTGACATCAATTATGAATGCTATCTAAATTGTGTTACCTGTATTTAAAAAATACCAACTCTTTATAATCAATTTCAGACCACTTCTATGGTAAACTCCTGTCTCTTCAACCCTGTATGATTGTGTCTGCTCTGTGTGTTGTATTTTCTCGGATTCACCAAAGACCAAGTTTGAGTAGAGATACGGTTTCAAAGCTTTCCTGCAATGTCAGCGCCCCTCGTCTTCATTCTCAGCGGTATATTCGGCTGATTCTCAGCCCGGTGGTGGTGAGGAGTTATAATTACTCCCAGCTTGCATTCTCGTGGGTGGTGGGAATGAAACCGCAAATACTGTTCAGTGTGAGTGGGTTTCCGGTAAATTTCAATCTTCAAGCTACCCTCTACTTCATATGTCACAGTCCAAGAGGGATTGCTTGCTATGCCTCCTAACCATAGACTGTATTTAAGAAATGGACGTATTCACCAGGACATCTCCCATTGGTTTGGGGACTGCTGTTTTGAAGCGAGAGGGTGGAGCTAAGTACAGCCGAATGCTGAAAAATGCATTTTTAGGTGACCAAAAAGATTACAGTTAACTTTCATGAACTGAAAACAAACTCTAAAAGGCTTAAAGTTGTCCATGTTTTCATGTTACAACATGAAATCATGGACAACTCCCAGACCGGACAATACCGTGGTAGTGGCGTGTCAATAACAAGGTAGCCATGCCCTAAAACATACTCTGCTTTATGGTCTATTTTACTTTAAATGAACCATAATTTACTAAATGAACATCATGCTGTATTGAAGAACACTTAAAACTAGCGATTGAGAGCATAAGCTCATGTTTACAATGTTTACTGAGGTAATAAATCAAGTGAGAACTAGAGTCATTTTTTCATAGACTTCTATACAAACAGACTTCTATTTCCAACCAGAGGAGTCGCCCCCTACTGGCCATTAGAGAAAATGTAAATTTAAGGCACTTCTGCGTTGGCTAATTTTGATGATGCTGTTCACTGAGTTGCTTAGCTCACGGAAGGCTCAAACTTCAGAGAGTGTTGAAACCATTAGCTACTTACAGTAAAACATTTCAAAGCGCTCTTTTCCACTTCCTCCATATCGATACATGCAACAATGGGAGCCAGCTGTACATTACTAGCTCATTTTTATTGATCAGAAACACGCTTGTGGTAGGTTGTGATGAGGAAAAGTTTGATGAGGGCACACACTTGATAAATACTGACGCAACCAAATTTGAAATCCAAAACCTGACGACTGATCCGAGGCTTTATTCCATCCATTGCTGAATGTCAGCTTGCAAGGTTAATGCAACATGTCGGAGGGTACACTGTCTTTCCCTCTGGCCATTGCATGTTTGCATGTAACACAAGCAGCAACCTCCGGTGCTAAGAGATTAAGCCAATGCGGAAGTGTCAAAAACAGTTCCTCAAAACGGCCTAAGACCCCCATGTTAAAATGTCAACTTAACAGCAGAAATAACCTGGTTTACTGCCTGGAACAGAGAATGGTTTTGGCCCCTATGGCTAGTTTATGACAACTGTACATTTTATATAACTCCCCCTTTGAATTATATTAAGGCTGAAAAGCATAACTGAGGGCCTGGCAGCTTTGAGTGACAGGTGGATGCCGTCCCAGGTTGCTCGTCGCTATCTGTCTACTTTGCCGCGTCACCCTACCCTACGTAAGATCCGCCTCTTTGCCCATTTTCTGGATTAGCCGGGACTTAGTCTGTGTCGTCGCTGCCAAGATGGCGACGAAAGGAGATAACGCGTGAGTCTTTTGTTAACACCTTTTTTAAGCTGCATACAACTAAGAATATAAGGGAAGGAGAAATACTGTAATAGTTTCCTTGAGTTTGAAATGACTAAATGATCGCGTGTGTCTTTGACACAGGGTGGGTAAACAATAAGAATAAGTTCCTTTTGTGAGCATTAGTAATGATTGACATGGAGATAAGGTTGAAAACTGGCGAACTGTTGCTAATTGCAAAAAAGTCTAATTTGATCTAATGTCTAAGATTAAGTGTAAGAGTGATAATGTGTCAAGTTCAGAAGCTGCTACCTGAGGTTAAAAGGCTTATCTTCATTTGTGTTCATATGACGTTGGCTGGATGAGGAGAGGAGAAGAGACTTGGTCTACTACAACAACACTCTAGGAGTACACTGCGTTCCTGGCTCACTTCCCATGCAGCTTGACAAGTCCAAAGAGTGGACAGGTGGTGTGGGGATGGTGCTGAAATGGTATTATGAGATGATGCCTGGTGGCCATGTGGCATCGCCCGCTCTGAGTACGGAACAAAAAGAGTCTGCGTGGCCACAGTGACCACAGCCATGAGTCACCGGCAGTGCCACTTCCTGCCAAAGTGGATCAGAATGAGTGGGGCTTTGGGTCAGGGCAAGGCTAGAACATTTAATGACAAGTTTCATGGCTGGGGACAACGTTTTGAGTGCAACACAAGGCTCCCAGCTAGCAGCCGAGCTGAGATCAGACCGATCTATTCTGTCGTAACCCAAACAATGAGACGGATCCAATCACAACAGCAAGGAAACATACGTAGCTCAAGATTGCATTCCTTCGAGCCAAGCTACTTCGGGAGATGGAAGTGAAACTGTATCATTTGAGGCCAAATGAATTGCAGCATCTTGGAAAATGAAAGTGCATCGACTTGTTGACATCACTTGACTTATAAATGAGAGCGTCTCTGGCTTGTGTGTGTGTATTTATTGCATGCACGGAATCCCAGAACGCAACTTTCCGCAGGATAAAGACAGACTGCAGCTGTCATGCAAAACAACAAGAGCCGAGTAAAGCAACCGATCCAAGACTAATTGGAAAGGCAATGACAATCATTTGACAATAACGAGTCAAATTGAGAGACACTCTCTTGTTTTAGTCGGTTCTAATTCTGTGCGCGTAAACAAACAAGTTAAAAATAGAAGCTCCCAACACGGCCAAGCAAAACCTTCTATGAAAGCAAAAAAAGGGTTAGTTGTAATCCTGTGGATTAATGGATTTGACAAGGGCATGTGCCGAGTGTACGTAATAGAGGCCAGATTACATGTAGATAAGGCTGTGGAAGCGTGATCTGCGGGGGCTCAGGGGCTCAACCTTCTCGCCAAACTAAATATATATGTCAAACTAATTCACAGTGTCGAAGAAGGAGCGATATCCTACCCGTCCTGGTGACGTGCTTTGATTCTGATCGGCACAATTTAAAGGAAAAGCACATCGAGGTACCGGTGGTATTTTGCCCGAAAGGTTGTTTTTTTTGTAACGCCAACACTGATGGCGTTACATTGGAAAGCAACGAGATTAACCACAGCGGTCAAACTCACAGCAAAAATTCAGCGGATTTTTAGCACGGAAATCACAAAGAGCGACATATTGACAGATGGGAGAGCTGAAATCTTTTTTTTTCCTACATGCAAACCCAAGAGAGATTGCGTCAAGGACAATTCAGTGGTCCCTTCATTCAGTTCGTTCACACAGCGAGTGATGAGCGGAGGCGAGGTTGAGCCCCGGGTAAATTTGGCCTAGATTAGAGATGTCTGTCAACTCTTCCTCAAATGAAGCACCGGGTAATCATATTAAGCATCATATGGGCTTCCAGTATTCACAGTGACAGTGTAAGCTGGTACAATAGTGGCATGAGCCAGCGGCCTGTGGCCAAAGCAGTACACACACACACACACACACGTACTTCCTTCCCTTGTCAAAGTTTGGACAGAGCACCAGCAAAAGAGCAGCTTCCCATGCCAACTGTGGCTGTAATTGAGGGATGTGTGTTCAAGGAAGGGAAACAAACTCACCGTTGCAAGCTCATCAAACTTTCCAAACAGCTCATTTAGCAGCTTAACCAGTTCCTGGGCTGTGCACTGGGAGGCCAGACTGGTGAAGCCGACTATATCTGCAAACAGGATGCTGTGACGGAGAGAGAAAGAGAAGCTTTTCAGTCAAAGCAGGTTATTTATAGCAGCATGTATGAAGGAGAGAAAAAGAGAAAAGATTATTGGGTGCCTGATCAGATTAGCTCTCAGGTTTTTCTTTTTGCAAGCGACATCTAGGAAGCCTGAGCTTCAAGTCAATTTGAACATTCCCTTTTGATAATGTTTTTACAGGAAGCTAATCAAACATTCAAATTAATGACCTGCGGCAGCAAAAAGAAAAGAAAGAAGATAAATAAGAGCGAGCAAGAGGGAGCGTGCTCCGTTCTCTAACTGGCAGCGCAGCCAAGCAGAGCGACTCAGAATAGAAGCAAGGGCATTCTCATGGGGATCAAGGTGGAGACATGTCCTGTTAGGAGCTGGCGAACAGCCATTCTGGGATATATTGCAACCATCAAGGCGCTGTCACCTCACCAGGTGAACTCGTATTCCCTTTTCACAGTTGCTACATTGAACTGAGAGTGCTTGAGGTTTAAAATTGAACTGAAATTTAAAAAAAAAAATTGAAAAGTATGTGAAATCAGCACATTTGTGTTGACTTGTGTATTGATTTGGTCAGGATCGCAATAACCAAAAAGAAGAAACGGTGCGATTCATTTACATCTCTGCTGTGATAGCACCTCCTACATTAATGCTGGCATGAATCTTTGGTTGCGACTGTCGGTGCTGTAATGCAATTGGTCCAGTATCTGTGTGGGTGGGCACTAAAATAGTCATCGATATCACTGCAGTTCCAACAGCCACACAAGCAGTTCACCGGCTGGGGGGCTAATGTTGTTCGCCGCCTCTTTTAGCTGTTAGTCCCATCTGTGACTTGAGGGCTCCGTATGTTGCTCATGTTAGTTACTCAGCGTCCTAATTGGGATCACGGTGTAGCTTACTGAGCGCTGAGGTTATCTGTTGCTGTGAGTTTTCACAGTCTGATTATTTTGCCGTCGCCACAACTGGACGATGAAAGAAACAATGAAAGAGCAATGACAGCTAACGCTATAGCTAGAGTGTGTGAGAGCTGCTGATGGAGGCAAGGCAAGTTTATTTGTATAGCACATTTCAACAACAAGGTAATTCAAAGTGCATCACATAAAACCATTAAAAGCATCAAAACATAAGGCAAAAGAAAAGGAGATTTAAAAACAATTAAGAACATTGATTGAAACAATAAAAACAGTCATTAAAACACTAAAAAGCAGTGTAAGAAATAAAATACAGTAGTAAAATGCAGAAATGCAGGAAATTGATTCCTATCTTTGAATCTGGTTGAATTAAAGGCAGCAGCAAACAGAAAAGTCTTCAATCTTGATTTAAAGGAGCTGAGGGTCTCAGCAGACCTGCAGCTTTCTGGGACTTTGTTCCAGATATGTGGAGCAGAACAACTGAACGCTGCTTCTCCAGGTTTAGTTCTGACTCTGGGAACAGAAAGTAGACCGGTCCCAGACGACCTAAGGGGTCGGGATGGTTCATAAGGTAGCAGCAGATCAGAGATGTATTTTGGCCCTAAATCATTCAGTGCTTTATAAACCAACAGCAGGATTTTAAAGTCAATTCTTTGTTGGACAGGAAGCCAGTGCAAAGACCTCAGAACTGGAGTGATGTGATCCACCCTCCTGGTCTTAGTGAGGACTCAAGCTGCAGCGTTCTGAATGACCTTTTACAGAGACCTGTAAACACACCATTACAGTAGTCCAGCCTACTGAAGATAAATGCATGGACAAGTTTTTCCAAATCCTGTTGAGACAGAAGTCCTCTAATCCTTGATATATTCTTCAGGTGATAGGAGGCTGATTTTGTAATTGTCTTGATATGGCTGTTCAGGTTGAGGTCTGAATCCATAACTACACCTAGATTTCTGGCTTGGTTTGTGGGTTTTAACATCAGTGATTGAAGAGTGATGGAGGAACATGAACCAAACCTAACATCTGGAGGGAATCAGTGCTTATGCGACAGTCTGTGTGGAAGTCGACGTAGTCA
>NW_022280416.1:0-2095 GCF_004355925.1 Anarrhichthys ocellatus
CGTGGTAGAGTGTCAGACAGTATGTTGTCTGTTACGTGGTAGAGTGTCAGACAGTATGTTGTCTGTTACGTGGTAGAGTGTCAGACAGTATGTTGTTTGTTACGTGGTAGAGTGTCAGACAGTATGTTGTTTGTTACGTGGTAGAGTGTCAGACAGTATGTTGTCTGTTACGTGGTGGGAGTGTCAGACAGTATGTTGTCTGTTACGTGTTAGAGTGTCAGACAGCACGTTGTCTGTTACGTCGAGTGGTTTGCCATGTTGAGCGCATAATTTATGCTTCTGCATTTTCCAAACGCAATGGTATTATTCAAACGTATTGTTCGGTTCTTAATGCTTACTGAACCGTAAGCCTCATACCAAACGGTTCAATACGAATACGTGTATTGTTACAGCCCTACCGTGTATGTTTCTCAGGGGCAGTTACGTTGAAATCACCCACCCACAGCTTATTGCCTATTGATGTTCTACTCCTTGGAATCTAATGTACACCCTCAAATCTGCAGGCAAGACAGTTTTCTTGACTTTAGACATCGATGTCTGAGCAGTGGCTAAATGGATAAAAATAAAAAAATCATCAATCAACTCTGTCTTCCTCAATTCTTTTCTCAATTTGTACAGCTATGATGGCATTCACCAATCTCTTATAAAGAGGACCTTGGGAACATATGGTGACCCTGTATTCACCTTTTCATCTCAGTCTTATTAAGAAAGAGAAGTAGCTTATTTTACGAAATGTCAAAGAATTGTTTCAATATTTGACATTGTCTACTCCTAATTCTTCTTTACTGGGTTGTGTGGAAACAGCACAGTAATGTTCTGATGTACTGCCAGCATTCAATTAAGAATAACTGATATGCAATTTTACATTCAGCTAAACCTTCTTATCCTTCCTTACAGACTGAACCATAACTCCAAACCAAACAGACATTTCATTAGCTAGAAGATCAACAATATTATGTACCGTAAATGTCTTAAATTGATGACATTGGTTCCTTCCTCTCCTAATCTAAACCATGTTGCCTCCACGTAGCCTAGCAGGAGCAGCAGTTTTAACCTACTATGGTATTTTTCAGACTGAGGAGTGTAGACAGTGTTAAGTATTTGCATGGTGAATGCTGCATTCCTGTCAATACACACCACGTCTGAGCTCAGAGCTCCAAGATTGCTCCTGAGGTCATGCCACTGCTGGCTGGTAAGCGTGATGATACACAGACACATATACTGTACACACACACACACACGCACACACACACACACACACACACAACACCTACCACCAAGCACCACTTAAAGGGACATCTGACCAGCTGCCTTATCATGCTGAGGTGTCAGAATGCACTTGAGGCGATCTACAAAACGATGAGCCACTGACACTGACGATCTGTTGCGTGGTGAGTGTATTGGCATGTATATAAAATCGTGCAGTGCAAACTGTAGTAGCAGTAGTAGCAGCAGAAGGATAACATGAGGACTGCGGTCCTGTGGGGCCTTCTGGCCCTGCTGTGTCAGCACACACTGGTTAGCAGCCACATACTGGGAAGGTCCTCTTCTACCAGTGAGCTGGCTCAGATCAAGGTAAGAAACCACCGCACACCTTTAGTCATCATACCTGTTTGTGTGAAGACTGCAGACAGAGACTGTCAAAGGTGAGAATGTTCTACAGGAGTGGTCGGGACTGTTGTGTTTATCCACAATGTGTCCAAAAACGCCACACTTTTACTTCTTATAAAAAACAACAACATTTTCTTACTTAACTTTAGTGGTATATGATGACGCAGATAGTTTGGGTTTTACCCAGACTGCAGGGCCGTAGCTCCTACTGAGGACACTGACGTCATGACCTGTTTTCAGTATCTTACAGTATGCGATTAATAACAACATTTCCCAAGTGTTTACAGTAATTTTATTACAAGACAAAAGTCAGAAACAACACGAGGGAAGCTTAGTCAGAGAAGATAACAAGGTGGTGTCAGTTGTTTGGTGTTGTGTTGATTGGATGTTGGTGTATCTGTGTATAGAAGGGGGGGGGGGGGGGGGGGGGGGGGGGGAGGGAAGAGGGAAGGAAAAAAAAAAAAAAAAAAGCAACACAGAAAAT
>NW_022280416.1:2195-38547 GCF_004355925.1 Anarrhichthys ocellatus
CGCGCCGGGGGGGGGCGGCAAACTTAGGAAAGGCATGGGAAAAGAAAAAAACCCGAAATGCACTAATGTTAACATAACTACAGCTACTACCACCACCACTAGCAGTACCTATGTTAATGATAACATTAATAACAACAACAACAAGTAGTAATAATACTAACCATATAGTCAGGAAGAGGGCTGGCAGCACTCATGTTTCCTTTTGTAATTATTAGAATAAATTCCCTAACCCTGGATAACAAGAATATTTCCTAAAATGTTTCGCTGTTTCCATCCCTTACTGTTATTTGAAAATCAGGAGTTGGCCACATAGAGATAAACTGCAGGTGGCACTAGTTCTCTAATCAGTGCCATTAAACCATTGCAGAAGAAGAGTCCTCTAACACAACGAGAAAGAGTGTTTGTTTTATGTAACCTAACCCTAACCCTAACCCTAAGGGCTGATGTTTTATCTGCAGCAATTTTTTGTCTCTTAAGTAACGAGGACACTTCATGTACGTCACAAATTATCTGTTAAGTCTGTTTCCATTGCTGTTAGTCACATTTTTTTCAATACACCAACAATTCCACCTGAGTCAAATGAAAAATGTTTTTGCAATATTTGGACTTTTGCTGAAATTTATGCTGTTTCAACTCAGTTTTTTTATCGTGCAAAAATTTAAAATGCACATAAAACCAGTAGATATGTTACTCCATCATCACCATATACCATATTATATAGAGCAACTGGGACATACAGGTTTTTCTTTATGTTCCAGGAATATGGACGTCTCAATTCAAAAATTTGGGTATGGAACATAACCTTACTCAACAGTATGCATATGTGGTTCATTCCATATGAGCAATGTTATACACACAGGTGGTGTTTAGCACATACCTGTGTGACATTACATATGTATGTATGCTGCACTACAATAGCTACGTATAGTTCAAGTGGATTAAAGCATTCAAATGTGTTATGTGACGTTATAAGTGAAGTTAGGCTTAGATGTGTATGAATCATTGTTTCTTTTCAGTTATAAATGTGGTACAAAATGATTTATTGAGAATAAGTTTGGTGCAGGCACAAACTCAACAATCCATGTGGTCCAAGACGGGATCAGTTCCAGGCACTTTTGAACCTGCCCGAGCCGACAATGTGTATTAAAGTAGCTGTTAAAGCCCTACTCAGCGATACTCTTATCTCCTCGAGTCGGTCAACCTCAAGGTCTGAATCGCGTCAGGGTGCTTGGACCGCATTGTACTTGCTTGCAAGCCTAGTTTAAACCTTTAAACTATTAACTTCTACTTTTTTTTCCAAACCATTCCTTTTCTAGCAGCCTTTAGCAACACCTTTAACATTACCACCACAAACATCACCCGAGACCAAGTTCTGGCCAATCCTTAGCCACAGGTTCACTAGAAGGCTTACTGTTTCCTATCAGCATGTGTTTCCTTTGTCAACTATAACATAACCAGTATGAATGTAACCAGTTTGAGTTTTGAGTGTAAACCCATTTTCAACTCTCCACACCAGTCTTTACTGGAGCGCTTTGAGGAGACTCTGGCTGATGCGGCACAGGAGGAGGAGGATGAAGCTGATTACGATGGGACAAAACAGCAGCCTGTGAACAGCCAGGCCAGCAGGGGATGGAACTTGGACCAGGAGGTGGACCAAGAACCCTTGATATCAGCAAAATCCCAATTACCAGCCGAGGGTCACAGCAGAACCCAGAGTCAGAGGAGCCGTCTGCAGGACCTGCTGCTGACCGCCAGGAAACGGGCCTCTGGCTGCTTTGGAGCCAGGATGGATCGAATAGGAAATGCTAGCGGTCTGGGATGCAACAATGGAAGAGGTAAGACTGCAGCATGACAATCCAATTATGATTTAGATGAAGGATACTGAAGCATAGGGGTCAATGGCTTGTGCTGGGTAGGTGGTCATATTTTGGAAGTCAGATTTGCAAATGTCAATGGATTATTTACTATAAAAACATGTATTGGCTAAATATTTTTCATCAAAGATAAGAGATGAATAACTTTTCACAAGATACCATACCAAAAATAAGAAATCTTTGTATGATTGACTCTACATGCAGTTATAGAACTCTGGTTATTATTGGTCCCCAGAGGATTTTTGGTTATCTGACATTCTGATATTGTCCTGACCTTTCCTTACAATCCCGTTGAAATTCTCTCCTGTTTTTCATCAAGTAGTTGTTCACATCATGTAACTCTGTGGGATGTAATGAACACTGCAGCCTCTAGAGGCTACTAACATGAAATAAATATGCACACACTACATGACCAGTTGTTTATAACAAATCCTGTTCCTTTTTTGTGTCGTTTTCCCTTCAGGGTAGTCGGACACTTTCCTGGGACACAGGTTGGATTATAGTTTGATCTCCAACTGGGAACACAACCAAATAGATTGCATATGTATGATTTTGCATTAGTCACAGTTCAGCTGTGTGTGTATGTATTTCTCTGTTTGAAGTCACAAATGGGCTGCTTGTCAACTGTGTAAAGAATTCTATAGAGTCCATTATACACCGTGTAACATTTAAGCCCTAAAAGATGAGTTACTAAAGTGCTAACAAATAAATAAATAAATAAAGTCTTTTTTTCAGATGTAGAATTCAGTTTTTTTTGTATGCCTGCACCATTGGGTATTGTGCCATTGTAAATCCAGAATTATCAAGTTAAGGGGCAAGTCATTGTCACAAATTTGTATTTCAACTGATGGTGATTGGCTTCCAACTAGTAGAAGAAAATGTAATACTATATCGCTTCAGCTTTGTTTGCCTTTGATATTGTCTTTGTGTATTCGGAATTCTGCTCTGTATGACGGGAACTCCATTTGATCTTTTGTTGTTACAATGGCAATTTACATAACACCTCATGGGGGCTCTGGATGAAAGGTCATGGGATCACCAAAGTCATTAGGATACATTCTCTGGGAACCATAAATATATGTAGAAAAATTCATGACAATCCATCCAACATTTGTTGAGATATTTCATTCTGGAACAAGTGGTGGACGGACTTTGTGGTCACATTGCTAGTGTTTCTAAATGAAGTCAAGTTAGTACATATAAAATAAAAAAGTAAAGAAGAGAGGGCTGATAATGAAGCCTCAATGCTCAACACGTGTATTCTTGAATCTTTACAATGTTCAACATTTAAACCACATCTCTCACCAAAAGCATTGCTGAATAATCAGGAATAGAAAATGAATGGACAGACGGAAGCTACTTTCATGTAATGCTTCTAACTTGCTGTCAAATACACATATATTGTTGAGAGAGGAAGGAAGTGATTCATGCAGGAAATATGGCTGTGATTCACCCATTAACTATTGTTGTCTAAATGCATTTGTCAGGCAGCAAGAAGGAGACGTCACTGTGGGTTATGACAAAGTTATTGACACACTGTTCTGTCCAGTTACATTATGGAGATAATAGAGATCAATTAGACTCCGGTTATATACCAGTGAAGCATTTCACCTGATGGCAGCAACCAACCGCA
Source organism: Anarrhichthys ocellatus (assembly GCF_004355925.1). Lineage (NCBI taxonomy): Eukaryota > Metazoa > Chordata > Actinopteri > Perciformes > Anarhichadidae > Anarrhichthys > Anarrhichthys ocellatus. Next base: position 5,703 of record NW_022280416.1, read on the forward strand.
CAGGTGTTGAAGTAAAGCAACCTAAACTGACCTGAGTTTTTGTTCTTTTTAATGTCTTTGGAAACGTGCAGGACAGAACAGAGGGTTGAGGCACTGCTGATAACAGTTGGATCCCGGTGATGAGGGCAAGTGCAGGTTTTCTCTCCTGTGGAACATAGTGACCAGACCACTCACTGGGCTCCATATCGATGAGAGTTACGTTACCGCTTCAGACAATGTGGAAATTACACTGCAGAGATCTATCACAGTGGTTCCCCAGCATGATTCATTCTCTAGCTGTACGGCTGTCATGTTCACTCTCTGGAGTAAGTCTGAACCTGAAAAAGATTGGTAGAAATAAATGTACAATTGTCAACCATATTGCAAAATAAGTTCTATAAAATACATATTGATCAAAGCCGTACTTCATGAGACGAAAAGTGCTGTGATTATTATTGCCTTTTTATTTTAGCTTTTTGCTGAGCAGCAGCACTTGAACACTTTTCTTTATCACAGAGCACCCTCATGTGGAGCTTTTCATATTCATATTTTAACTGTATTGGTATCATTATAGGCATTTCTTTTTCAAATTACATTTAAAACTATCTGATTTTAGTCAACAATGACATCTTTATTTCATGTCAAGTTTATTTCATAATGTCACTTTTCATGGCAGTGGTGTTTTTTTCAACTTGTCACATGTCCTCTGTCTCTTTCTTAACAACTGCTACCAGATGTAGTCAGTAAAAGCAACTTTATTATTACATGTCATTTATGATATATATATATATCATAAAGATATTATTGATATTATATTAACATTCTGCAGAGGTGAAATATAAAATAAACTACTGTAAACAAAAAAATACGAAATTAAAATACGAAACATTGATTCAAATTAAATAAAAAAGCTTTGGTGGTGATAAACTTATAGAGATCTATCAGCTGGAAATATTTTAGGTTAAAACAGCATGTCCACTGTTGTGGATCAAATGGCCATTTTAGTGTGAAAAGAATTGTCATTTTAGTTTGCAGCTCTTTGATTTGTGAATGCTGCCAACTCTTTGATGATGTTGTAGCCAATGTACTTGGAAGTACTGCATTGGATTCCAGTCTGCACGGGTTGTGGGTCAGGAAGTACAGGTAGCACAGGTGTGAATCTTTTATAATGGAAAAACACCAATAAATGACAGGTGATAACAGGAATAATAAACCTCACACAAATCTAATTAGACAAAATATAGTCAGGTTGTAGTGTATCATTGGAACAATTCCAGTGTTATGGATGTGATATGGTCTCCCACTGATCACTCATAAGCCCAACATTTGCATCATTGAGGCAAATTGCATTATATTTTACAACTGGGAAATCTTTAAACCTCAGGAACACTGAAGAATATCACTGATACATACATATGTCTGCATTATGGGTGTTACATTACAGAGAATTACCTATTTATAGTTGTCACAAACCAGGCCCACAGCCATGACAAAAGAGGGAGATTATTAACAAATGATTTATTAACTTAAAGGCAACATAAGAGGAAAGCTACTAACAATGGTGTGTGGTCAGTCATTTCAGCAGTGTAGGTGAGTGCACGAGTGGAAAGTGTGTATGCAATATTGTATGGTGACACAACATTGCATCATCATACAACAACATACAACCCCCCAAAAGACGTAGCTCCCACAGGATCTCCGTCACCACAACAAAACTAAAAAAACTAACCAGCAAAATAAATGTTATATCAAAGCTTACCACCCTCACAACCTGCCAGTCCACAAGCCATTCCCACAGCTGCCACTCAGCCTAGAGCAATTTTTTAAGGAATGCATTGAGAGAGGAAATAACAGGATATGTTTCAACTACTCAAAGTGGAGCTTGCGTGAGTGCATCTGCAACCACATTGTCACAGCCTTTAATGTGTTGAATGTCCAGATCGTGAGATTGCAGGAACAGAGACCATCTAAACAACCTCTGGTTAGGGCATCGCAGGGCCACCCAGACCCCACATAGATTGTGAAATGCTGCAGGGCCCAGATCAAGACAAGGGCTTCCTTCTCAACAACAGAGTAATTTAATTGATGCCAGTTGAATTTCTTAGAAAAGAAACTGACTGCTCTGTCATCTCCCTGCTCATCTTCCTGAATCAATACCTACATGGCTACATAAAAGGATGGTCAAAACGGGGAGCAGCCAGCACTAGTGCTGAACACAAAAGAGACTTAACATTACCAAAAGCTTCCAAGCACTCGGTTGACCACACAAATTGAGCCCTGGCCTTCAGCAAGTCAGTAAGAGGCGCCACAACAGAAGAAAAAATCTTACAGAAATAACGTCAATACCCTACCAATCCAAGGAATCTCATGAGCTCTTTTTTAGTGGCAGGCCGTGGAAACTGCTAAACTGCCAAGACTTGGGCATGCACCAGAGCTACATGCCCCTGTCTGACCACCCGACCAAGGTAAGTTACCATTGCACAGGTAAACTCACACTTTGCTAGATTTACTGTGAGCTTCACCTCTGCCAACCGGTTAAACATGTGTTGAGTGAAGTTGTCATCACTCAAAATGATGTGTTACCAATATAATGTTTTCCTGTTGTTGCTCATTGGGGCTGCTTTGAAGTTTTGAGGCAGTTCTTCACCATTGCTCAGTTTTGTTTGTTTGCATATCTATTGATAGTGGTTTATCGGGTGGTAATGACCATTTTGTCAAGACGTTTGTTGTGTAAATGTTCCTAAAACAGGCTTGTATTCCTTTGCCATAGGGTTTAAGACATCGGGGAACATTGTCCATCATCATATGTTGAAAGGACAAAAAACTCTCTCCAAAACATTTGTGCCACTTTGATTTGTATTGTATTTTTTTGATATGTACACTACACAGTCACTAGACTGGACTTCTCCTGTACAGTCACATCCACATCTGGATCAGTGGATGAAGATTTTAGCTCAACTGTTTACAATGTCACAACCCTCCATTATAACTGTTGGGATCTGACCATGTGTGACCATCAGAGTTCATCCTGATTCGAGTTTGAGAAAGACCAAACCCCCACTCACTGCAGAAGTGAAGAAGCTTTGTTTCTTCAGAGAGAGAAGCGCATTTCTCCTCTCCACCCAAATCCATCGCGCCGCTCGGAGCCGCGCTGCCTGAGTTCCGCCGACAACTCAGAAGGACCGCCTCAATTACCACGATTGCAACTCACCGTGAGAGAACAGATTCTGGGCAGATTTAGATGTTTGGGTGATTGTGTTTTATTATCTTATTTTGTGTTGCTTAAGTTACTGTCATTTTTATAACGTGGTGTATGCTCAATAATCGCCGACACTAACGATCGCTAAGATCGCTGGTGTTGTGTAGAAGTTACTGTGTATTTCATGCCGCAATTCATGTTGAGATAGTCGCCGCTAGTGAGTTCGGAGGTTGTTTCTCATTGGTTCAGAGGTCAGAACCGCGGCTGTGACAAAGAGTCGCCAGCTCTTCTCCTCTGGCAGAGAGAGCAATCTTCCAAACTCCAGCATGGCGAGGAGGATCTTAATCTTTTTGGAGGATTTATTTTGTTTTGTTTGCTTTCTCTCTTCTTTTAGTAACCCACACACACATATAGCTTTAAGCTAATGTTAGCTCTGGCGTTGAGCTAACGGCTACAGGCACGTGGAGACAATGAGACTTTTATTGTCTACCGCCATTTTGAGTCTCGCGCATCTTGTGGTCTCGCGAGAGACGTCGCCACGTTTCAGATTACGTCACACGTTGTGTGAGCTGTTGTCCCGCCTTTTTTCCTACACACACACCCACTGCATGCACATATGTGGCCTAATTAAAAGGATGAGACCAGACACTAAGATACATTTATATTTTATGTGGGTCTTTTATTTCCCCCGCCTGCACTCTTGGAGTACAGCGTTAATTAGTCAAATTTTAAAAGGTACAGAACAATTGACAGCAAAATTAAACAATTGCTTTTTACTCAATTTAGGATTATGTTAAGGTCCGAACTTCTGAACACAGAGAGAAATCGCCCCCCTTTCTGCAGTCATGTGCTCTCAACCGCCTCCAAAACACAACAGCAGGTTTAAGTCAAAATCAAATGGATTTATTATCCAAGAAGCATAAAAACAGATACAACAGTTACAAACCGAATCACACTACTAATAACAAAACAATTAAATTCCATGAAATGTAAGATCCAATCCGAGCCACCCAGGAGGCTGGTATGCCCTCCTCGGTGGCCAGCAGAAGATCTGAAATCCCCCAGCGCTTCAAACCCTTTGTCACCCCAAAGTTACATTCCTCAGCTCATCGATCAGCTCATTGATTGGCTGAAGTCCAACAAGCCCCTCCTGGGCCGATGCCCCATTGTTACTCTTAACACCTCACCCTGTCACGATCAGGCTTTGCCCTGTGTTTTCTGTGTCTTTGTTTCTTTCTGTAGCTCCTCATTCACCTAATCAGTTCATACAGTGCACCTGCCAGTCACACTCAGCTCATTACTCTCACCTGCTCACTCTGCCTCTTCACTATTTAAACCCCTGTCGCACACACACCCACTGCCAGATCATTGTTTGTTTTCCGACCTACCCGCCCGTTTTACTCGTCCTGTTCCCGGTTTTCCAGTCTGCCTGTTCTGCCTTTTCCTGCCGGATTTTCCCCCTCGTCTTTTGTCTTGTCCCTGGATTCCCTGTTTGTTTTTGGTTATCATTAAAACCTTTTTTCATTACACCTGACTGTCTGCGTTTGAGTCCTCACCATGCCCCGTGACAGAATGATCTGGCCCAAGATGGTCTCAGCAGACCACGGTATGGAGTGTCGTCTCCCCAACTGGTATGAACAGTTCATGGGAACCCGTCTGGCCTTTGGAGAACCTCGAAGTGTCCAGAAGGCAGACCGTGACCTAATGGACATCCCGGTCAAACCTCGAAGGAGACAGAGGCAGAGGAAGGGCCAGACTCCCTCTCCCGCTGGGCCGCAGTTATCCCCCGCTCCTGCTGGGCCGCAGCCGACTCCAGCTCCCCGTGTCAGGTCGGCGGTTCGACCGACTCCAGCTCCCTGTGTCCGGTCGGCGATCCAGCCGACTCGAGCTGTTGTCTCGGAGCAGCAGCTATCCCCGGACCCGGCCGCCCCCGCCTCGGAGCAGCAGCTATCCCCGGACCCGGCCGCCCCCGCCTCAGAGCAGCAGCTATCCCCGGACCCGGCCGCCCCCACCTCGGAGCAGCAGCTATCCCCGGACCCGGCCGCCGCCGCCTCTGAGCAGCAGCTACCTCCAGTCCCGGCCGCCGCCGTCTCCGAACAGCAGCGACCTCCAGTCCCGGCCGTCTCCGAACCTCAGCGACCTCCAGTCCCGGCCGCCGCCGTCTCCGAACCGCAGCGACCTCCAGTCCCGGCCACAACCCGGTTGTGGACTCTGACTCTCGGCCTCGGAGGAGTTATAACGTGGAACTCACAGCAGCTTCTGTCTCCCCTCTAAATGAGGCAGATGCATATAACTTAACACCATGTCTCTAAACAGTTAACAACCCCAATTACAAAAAAAATGACATTGCGAGTGAATACTAATTATGAGACTTAGTTTATCGTTTGGTTATTGGTCCCTGTTCGCAGGGAGGTGCCCCGTTATTATTAATAATCATTAATCATTTTACTGACATCAATAATTATATTGATGTCAATAATTTAGTTTTCTTAAATGCTGATAACTCAAACACGCTCCCTTATGTAATTCCAAAGTCAAAGTCAGCTTTATTGTCAATTTCTCAATATGTACCGAACATACAGAGGAGTTGAAAAAACGTTTCTCTCCAGTCCAACATATAAAGTGAATCTTATGTTCCCAACATAACTTTACAAGTTAGTGGGAGCATCACTATGGAGCATCTGTTTGATGCTAATTGTTGTGGACTCAAATAATCTGATCTGATGACGGCAGAGATTGATTGACTTATTTAACTTAAGTCTTAACTGAGAAGAGCAGGAGGAGAAAGAAGCACATCTCTGCTGCTCAGATCTTGTAGAAGGAATTTATCTGTTGGTTCTAGATCTGCTCCTGGTGGATCTTGAACTCTGTGGAGTCCACCAGGTCCTGGAGAAATCCAAAGAGAAATGTCTGGTATGAATATATCATACAGCACAAAACCTCCATTAAAATATTTACATTCAGAAGAGAATCAGAGCTTCAAACAGTTCACACCTCAGATATTATTCTAAGATGTTCTGTCACAAAGATAGAAAAAAATCCTGTTTTCACTTCATGACTTCAACAGACTTGATCATCTCTAACAAGTATTAACTGCAAAGCATTGTGGGAGAAAGAAGAGCTCTTTCTGGTAGATAAAGTCTTGTTTTCCAGATGATGGAGGTTCATGTTGATGGCTGTGTGCTCTTCCTTCATGCAACATGAAACCTGTGAGAACAAGAAGATGGAAAACATTTCAACATAAAAGCAGCTTTAATCCATCAGCCCAGCAGGCTGTTATTACACACTGATCTGTTTGTTCTCTTGAAGCTTCTCTTTACCAGACTCAGTGTGTCCCTCTGCTCCTCCACTTAGGTCTTCTCATGGCAATAGGACAGTTCCACCTTGGTGATATCAGATCATCTTCTCAAGTCCATTCATGATTAAAACAACTTCATTCTCTGTAAAAGTTAAAGAGATAATTTGTACTAATTCAACCTGCAGATGGAGGCGGAAACTGCAGGTTGCTGGCAGAGGCTGTAGGTGAAGGTATTGGTTGCAGCTTTCTACCAGAATGTGAAGGTGGAGGCGGGGCTACAGATTCTGGCAGAAGGTTGCAACCTGAACCGTAGTTGGAGGCGATGGCTTTAGGTTGCTGGAGGAGGCTGTAGGTCTAAATTTAGGTAACAGCTGTCTGCCAAAACCTGCAGGTTGAGGTTAGGACAGCAGATGGCTGATGTAGTTTGAAGGCAAAGTTTAGTTTTGGAGGTGTCTAGAACAGACTATTGGTGGAGGATGGCACGGTCACTAGAGGCTCTAGGTGGAGATGTTTGTGTAGCTGTCTTCTAGAGTCTGCAGTTGGAGTTTGGGCAGCAGTTGGATGGTAAAAGTTGCTGGCAGAGGGTGGAGGCAGCAGATGGCTACTGGAGGCTGGAGGGAGAGGTTGGATTAGTGGCTTACTGAAAAAGGCCATAGGTGGAGGCTATACACTTAAGGTGGATGTTCTTATTGAACTAATACGATGTTTTTCATTTGAACTCTATTTCTTAGCTCTTTTTGAAGGTGGTATCTTCGGCTTTGGTTCTCCCAAAGTGTCGACATGGTAAAGCGGAGGATGGACTCCAACCCCGTAGGAGATGTCCACGTGGACACGTCCGTCTTCATTTGATGATGACTTGAACGAGGGACGATCCAGTCTCTCCCACAGCTTCTGCTTTATACAACCTCCCAGCTCTAAACTGTACGGACGAACCCGGCCACTCTTGTACCTGAGAGGAGGAAGAAACAGAAATCGATTCACCAACTTAAAAAGCTTAAATCTGAAAAAAAGAAATCAGTGATAGATATTAAATAGAAATTATTGAATAATATAATAATATTCTGAATGAAAAAGTCAAACATACCTCAGCATATCATCTACAACTTGATGGTAGGTCACTTCCACACAGAGTGGTTGAGGATCATCAGAGGGCCGTCGTGGTGCAGTGGAGCAGAGGAGGGCTGGGGGCCGGGGGCCACGTTGGAGACCACTGGCAGCTCAGCAGGTGGGATGGTGGACAGAGGCCTTGGGAACAAATTAAAGAACAACGGCATGTCAACGGCTCTAGCTCAGCCTATCATCAGTCGATTTCAGTCAATGAGCCCGCCTTCGACGTGTCAGAGTCTCAGGAAGGCGGGCGTCGAAGCGAGTGTTGATTGACAGAAGTTTCAGCGAGGAAAGTTGCAAGAAGTGCCGCGTATCCCCGAGCGTAAAATTCCATTCGCCCAAAGTCTGACCACCCACCCATGGTGGATTGACCCCCCTTCTACAGGAAACAGATCGGAAGCAGACAGGATGCAGTTGCCAACAATGATTGTAGCTTTGAACCGGATAATTTTCAATGTTATTGTCATCATTCTTCATGAAAGGTGACCAAAAACCAACGTTTTTTTCGGTGAAGGGCACTGTCATGGTACCGTTGGTCACTCACAGCTTTCTACTGGTTTCATGGAGAGAAAAACCGAAGGTATTTATGCGTTTTGTGTCGAATGCTAATGCTAAGCGATGTGCCAATTAGCCGTATAGCCGTTAGCTTCGTGGTGCAATATCGATGTGCAGTAAATATAACGCCGATTTTTGCACAGAAATTCATGCTTTTATGCCACATTTTCTCGTTGCTTATATTAGTATTCTATAGTTGTGTTTGGAGTGTGTAAAAAGTGACTTATATGATAGTGTTGCCCATACGTTGCTGTTTAATCCGGTATATAAAATGTACACATGTACAATTCTGGCTATCAAAATGAGCAATTTCTGGACGATATTTGAGAGCCCCCCTAAGCCCGAGAGCCCCCACATTTGGGGGCGTCGTGTGCAAGAGGTTTTAAGGAGCTCATAATGTCAAATGGTTTCATGTTTTAGTGCATATTCACACAAACAAATCTATGAAATCATCACTAGATGATAAGAAAATATGTCACATATCTGCTGGGAGGAAATTCAAGTACTTCAGAGTTGTACTCATGGCTACTCTTAAGTTCACAATACCCCTGTGGTATGGGAGCTGGGTGATATACATTTGTGATATGAATTACTTTATACATAAAAATATGAAATTATTATCATCAGTAGCTTGAGGCTGCCATTTTGAGGCAGCCTCGAAGGTAAAACACATAGAAAACACCGTAGACTTTCAAAGAGTTAAAATCTCACATTTTCCATGATGGAAGTTAGTTGTGTCGCTTTAAAAGCTCTTTGTGAGTCTTTAGTCGTTGTCAGGATGTAAGAAGTTCTCAGTAGGAGCCTTAATTTAGACGAAAATGTCGAGTGATGCTTGTGAAAAACTTTTCTTGACCGCTGGAGGTTTTGTTTTTGTTCAAACGATGATCTTCACGCCGTTTTTTTGTATCTAGTATCCTTTCCTTTTAGTTTATTAAATAATTGTCGTCATCACACAGCAGATCGATATGTCTCCACATTGAAAGAGGCGCTCTGCGGCCCAGCCTCGTAAACTTCATTAAAGAGGCCTATTCAATTCTCTTGAGAGGACAACATGATAGCTGACGATCTAACGGTAGTGACCTGACCGTAAAAACATCTGGCAGACAGCAGCCGTCCTCAGGATGAGTCCAGCTCCACCAGAGCTGTTGGGACATTTTGATTATACTGCAAAATATTCAAAAAAAAAATTAATATTACATCCTGTCGATTAATGTTGCTGCTTAAATGAAACGTTGTTCAATACTTGCAACAGAGACAACACTTTTACGTGTGCTATTTTGCCACACGTGCTACAGTATAATGACTCTAGTCGATGATGATGGTGCAGTGATGATATAGTAATGAAGGTAAACATGGGAAGCACAGGTGGTGCTATGACTGGGTGGTAACTGAGGCAAGGTCCACTGAAGGCTGTTTAATAACAATAAACCAAATGTCTCTTTATTTTTCAATTGCCATCATTTATTGCCTCATGATCAACACATGCTCACGCTTCCATGTAGGCATGTTTACCTAGTTATATACATGATGTATATAACTAGGTTGCAAATTAACCATGAACATCAAATATCTGTTACGGGAGTTCACGGGTAGGACCCAAACGCAAGACCACAGGAGACAGAGTCTGATGTAACAGATTTTATTTTGATGTGTGTGAAGGTGTGGAGCCCGTGGTCCGACACCAGAGGGCAGGCAGATCGACAGTGTGAGTCCCGTGGCTCAACACTGGAGGGGCTGGCAGCTTGACGGCGTGATGTCCCGTGGCTCGACACCAGATCGACGGTGTGAGTCCCGTGGCTTGACACCAGAGAGCTGGTAGCTTGACGGCGTGATGTCCCGTGGCTCGACACCGGAGAGCTGGCAGCTTGACGACGTGTGTAGTCCGTTAATACAACAGAGGGCAGAGCGGCGGTGTGTAGTCCGTTAACACCACGGAGGGCAGAGCGGCGGTGTGTAGCCCGTTAACACCACGGAGGGCAGAGCGGCGATGTGTAGTCCGTTAACACAAAGGAGGGCACGGGGGATTCCCGGACCGACGGACACCGGAGGCAGGCGCTTGAGGCAGAAGCTGCAACGGGGTTGAAGCGGGTGAAAGACGGTACGACCTGACAACCCCAGACTGCAGGACCAGAGTTTATATAGTGCCAGGGGAAGTGTTAATGGGACCTGAGTCTGGTCTGTCAGCCTGCAGGAGGTAATCGGCTGGAGTGGCTGCAGCTGTGTGGCCATGGAAGGTGTCTGGTCTGACAGGGATCCTGACACTATCAGATGAAATAAACAGCATTAAAACATCTGTATCAATAACCTAGACCAGCGGTTCCCAAACTTTTTAGGCCACGCACCCCCTTCTACATCCCGACCGGGTTCACGCACCCCCAATCCCCCACACCTTAAAAAAAAAGCAACAGAGCCTATTTATAGCCGCATAAAAATCGGACCAATGAGAGAACAGTTTGCTCGCGCGTGGCGTTTGTTTACAAGATAAAAAAGACAAAAAAGACAAAAAAACTTCCTGCACCGTGCCTTCAAAAAGGTAACGGATGTACACCAGAAGATTGGCCAGATTGGCCACATGTGTAGACTCGTCTACTTGCAGAGAGTAAAACTCCCTCTTCTTCACGCGACCGACTAATGTAGCCAGGATGTCTTAGGACAAAGCATCGATGCTGCGCGACACAGTGTTGTTGGACACCGGGATCATGTCCAACTTGTTTGCTTCTCTCTCTCCAATCATACATTCCACGATCTCTTTGGCAGCTGGCAAGCACATGTCTTCGGCGATTGTGTGCGGTAGCCCCTTTCTTGCTATTCTGTAACTGACCCGATATGAAGCCCGCAGTGCGTTTTTTGTAGACCCAACACATGAATGAGACTGCAGTTGTTTGGGGCTGTTTTGTAACTCCTCCAATTTCGATATAAAAAATGTAAGGGGCTTTTGACTTGCACTGGCATGTTTGGTGTTCAGGTGGCGACGTAAATAAGAGGGCTTCAGACAGCTGTTAGCTAGAACCTCACTGCACCGACTGCATGGAAGACTGGACTGCACCATTAGACCACCATTACATTTTTCCTCTCGCACACCCCCTAGAGGCAGCTCGCGCACCCTGGGGCACAACACTTTGGGAATCCCTGACCTAGACAATTAACAAAGACACAGGTAAATATGACTAAATCTATGGTTTAAATACACTTATACTGCCATCTACTGGTAGAAAGGGTAAACACTCTTACTCTGCGTCTCCTTTTACAGTCTATGCTCTGCCTTCACTCAAGGAACAGAATAGATATATAGATAGATAGATACTTTATTCATCCCCAGGGGGAACTTTTTTTTGGGGGGGGGGGGATACGGTGGAGAAATAAATATGTGCTAACAGCAACCACTCTGCACACACAAATTGTCTTTGATTAAACTATATTACGAACTGTATTGCATTAAACAATGCACTGATTAATCAAACAGTTGATTATTGCTGTACATGGATGAATGAATAGTAAACCACATGTAGTTAACTACTTTTGCTAACACACTCCCATCGGCCCCGATTTATTTATATTCATTCATTTATTTTTCTTCTAATATTACCCTGGTGGTATGCTTGCATCATGGACTGTAAATATGAATTGCTTTCATACGGTCATTCTATTGCCTTAACTTTTATTTTGAAATATTCTTACTTCCGGGTCAGCTGTCTTGCTTTGCGTCTCTCTTCAAAAGAAAAAAACAAAAGAGAAATTTACAAAAACCAAAATCGGCTCGTTATTTGACTTTGGTTCGCTCATGCTTTCGTTTTTGGATTCAGAAAACAAACGGCCGTGCTTTCTGCTTTTGGTTTAAAACAGAAAACGAAAAAACATGGTATTTCTGTATTTTCGATTAAACGATAAAACAAACTATCAAAACGTACACGGACCGTTGAGCCTGTTTTCTACTCCGTGAAGGCTTATAACGACTTAGTTACCGGTGCTCATCATCGGTCCTCTAGCGCCACCATGTTGTGTCGGTAAGTGCTGAATGTACAGCGTCCTGACAACAAGAGCCGGCTGACTGACAGTAGACTGGACAATACGCGCAGAGATCTCTCATATACATATATATTTATAAATATATATTTACACGCCTAAATATATACAAATGTCGGATGAAATGACGATGAGCTCAGTCTGAGAGGAAGCCGGCTATTCTTCGAGTTGTAAGTGAATTAAGCTCGCGCTCCCGTCTGCAGCGGGAGAGCGGGGCCGAGAGAGGAAGAGGAGGAGGAGAGAGGGAAACACAACAGGAAAACCCCGGAAAGAAGAGTTTCTTGGGGAAGCCTGTGTTTTTGGAGTAGGAGTGCGGGGAAGTTGCGGGACAGCCGCACTAACGGGACCCGAGGTGAGCTGCTGGAGCCGGTTTACAGCTACTTCTGTGAGCGACACGGTGTAATAACTCTGCCTGGATCCTATGGTTCTATGTTCATGTTATTAATAAACTGGCTGATGACCTCCAGACGGCAGGTGAGTGACCCAGTGAACATGGGGATTATGAGGGAGGGAGTGCTCTACATGAAGACCGTTGAGAGTTCTGTCAGTGGGCAGGGTTCTAAAGGGTTCTATACATTGTTCAGTGTTCTGGCCTCATCATAGTTAAGTATAGCTTAATGTCAAAATAGAGGGTTTATAATGTAAATATAGTTCATAATGTAAGACAAATTGTTTCCACATGAGACTACATTGTGTAGGCTAACATATAGAACTATAATGAACGCATCACACAATAAGATGGAAATGCGTTTAAACATGTTTGAAGACATGGTGACAGCAGCAGGACAGACTGCTCTAGCAATCCAGGCTCGTGAGTGCATGTGACCTGCAGGTTTATGTCGAGGTGTGTCTTCATACATATAATGAGAGTCGCTGCGGCTAGTTCTGCTCCAGGAACCTGCCCAGGGCAACGTCCACTGTCTCCCAGCAGCTGGACTGTTGCTGTGATGACAGCTGATGGTTCCTGCTATCCTACCAGTTAGGCTTCATGTACCAATACTTTGGTCTACACTTTAACTGAGACCATTGTTCAATGACTGTAGTCACACATGATCTCTTATTTGTTCTCGATCACAACCCTGAAAGCCTGCTGAGCGAAACAGGCTGCAATGGTTGTTACAATCCTGTATAGATGAGATGTTTTATTCAATTACAGCAGTGTTGTTAGTAAGTAGTAGTTTGGTGCAAGAGTAAAGGCCACGAGGTCAATACATACAAATAAAAGAATATTCCATCATTCCTTATTTTTTAATATCTTGCTTCACAGTCTCCTGCTATCTGCCCATGAGATTTTGAGATAGATGTGCGATGTACACATGTGTTCAAAGCTCAGGGAGTGACCAAAATAGTGGAAGATTCAGGGGGTCACAAAACACATTAGTATCAGTGAGCATGAATGTGGTCAGTGAGTTTCTCCGTCGTGTCTTGTGCTGAAGACCAACCAGAGAAAGGCTGAACCCAGTCAACCACACTGCAGAGGCTACACAATGCTAACAAGCTCACAGTGACGGCAACATGCGGATGTGTACCAGCTACAGTGTTGACTGTAAGCGTCTTACTAGGCTAACATTTGCTCAGGATGATTTGGTCATAAAGCAAAGTGTTGGTCTAATCAAAAGTTTGACTTTCTTATGTTGGCTGGAAAGGAAAAGTCAGAGGATCACCAAAGTCAGGAGTATTGATCCTCTGGGAACCATGAATATGTGCGGCCAATAGTTACTGTCTGTCAGTGGCAGATCTCTGGGAGATCATGGAGCAACGTGTTAGACGGCACTCTCTGCCAGTAGTAGCTGTTAACATACAGTATATTGTGTTGGCCTGACTGACAAAACTCGTTTCTCATTTACCAAGAGGATTAATCAGCTTTCAGTGACATATTGTGTAAGAACGCGGCGTCATCTTGTTTGTGTTTGGCTTTGGGCTTCAGCTGAATGCTTTGGTCACAGTGGGAGTCAGTAGATCACTTAGTGTGGACAATCAGAGGCTGTCTTCTCATCCCAGCTGACAGCGGAGCTCCCTCTCTCTGCTATTGTCCATTCAGCTGCCAGGCCCACGGCATCCTCTGTAGTACTGAGGCTGTTTTCCATAGAGCCTGCTGAATTATTCATCTATCTCTCAGCAAGAGATTGTTCTGCCCTGGGTCTTTTATGTGATGCTAATTAATAACACGACTTCTAGTATGAAAAGGTCACTGTTCAGGTCCTGGCCTTATTTATGACATCTTTTTATGTCTGAACAGACCATCATTTTATGTCCATTACCTAGTTTTGAGAATTATTAAAAGATGTGGTCTCATGTTTAAGTGGCTTGCCATGTAGTTGTGTCTGGGGAAGGACACGTCTGGATTTGCTCTAAAGGAATGTAACACGCACATCTTGCCTCGAGCAGAATGCAGCAAAATAACACAGGTTTCCCAAAAGCTCTGCATCGTTACCAGCTGTGACAGCGTGTGGTGGGTAATATTTTCACCTTGTGAGTCTGTGTTTGAGTCATCATGGCAAAATGTGCTCTTGGAGACACCTACTGCAGTAGGAAGCCCACAGAAGAGGTTTAGAGTGCTGTCTGTCTGTCACCGTGACAGTGTCGCTGTGAGTCTGTTTAATCACTTACAGTCGTGTCTAACCTAAAAGTAAACAGTTTTGATAAGGGACAACTGTTAGTCATCTCTCTGAATGATGAGGTGATTCTGTGTTCACAGGAGCTGATGTGACCTTTGAGAATGACCTCTCCACATCCCCTTCTCTGCCATTCCTTGGGTGAGTCATGCAGCCAACATATTGATGTTCAATCATTTAGATTTATGAGTTTGAATTCCTCCTGACATACGTACCTTCAGTACAGTTTCTGGTAGCCCAGATTAATCATTAGCCTCTGTGACATCCTTTACTAAGACATGACATTATAACAGATTTGGACTTTTATCTGTTTGATTGATTAATTAGCAGTCACAGTCAGCTCCTCTAATCCCATTAAAAACATCATGATTCCCCCAAAAGTATGTTCAAAAAAAGAAAAGAGTGTGGAGAGTGAAGAGTGCTAGTGCCAGGCAGCAGTCTCTTCTTTTCATTACAACTTGTGCTGTTGGAAAATAATACCAGTTCAAAGTTCAAAGTTCAAAGTTAGCTTTATTGTCAATTCCACTATATGTACCGAACATACAGAGGAGTTGAAAAGACGTTTCTCTCCAGTCCAACATATAAACATATAAAGTGAATACAGTGCAAATAGATAAAAAAACATTTAGACAACATATATATTAAGAAAAAAACTATCAATCTGTATTTAGCAGCAGTCAGACATAGGGAGTCTTAAAGAGAGGAGGGAGAGAGTTCAGCTTCCTAACAACCTGGTGGACGAAGCTGTTTGAGAGTCTGGTGGTGCGAGCACGGAGGCTCCGGTATCTTCTCCCAGAGGGCAGGAGGCTGAAGAGACTGTGTGAGGGGTGGCTGGGGTCTCGCACAATCATGGTCACTTTGCGGGTTAGGCGGATGTCATACATGTCCTGCAGGGAGGGGAGTGAGGCACCAATGATCCTTCCAGCTGTGTTCACTATGCGCTGCAGGGCTTTCCTGTTGTAGTCAGTGCAGCTTCCGCCCCACACAGAGATACAGTTTGTCAGGATGCTCTCAATGGTGCCTCGGTAAAAGGTGCACATGATGGGTGGTGGTGTTCTTGCCTTCTTCAGTTTGCGGAGAAAGTAGAGGCGCCTGTGGGCTTTCTTTGCCAGTGATGTTGTGTTGGCTGTCCACGAGAGGTCCTCACTGATGTCCACCCCCAGGAATTTGGTGCTGCTCACTCTCTCTATATCAGCACCATTGACGGTCAGTGGTGGGTGTTGAGTGTGGCCTCTCCGGAAGTCAACAACAATCTCCTTGCTCTTGCTGTTATTCAGAAGGAGGTTGTTGTCAATGTGTATGTTATGGGAAATGAAAATTGTCTTTTCATCAAGTGGTGCTGATGAATTGATGAATTGATGAACTGATGAATTGATGAATTGATGGTAAGTTCATTAGACCTCATTTCATTACCGTGTGCTGTCCACAGTATAACATTGAATTCATGCATCAGGTGCAGGTGAACATAGATTTCCAGATATTTTTGTCATACTGTGAATTAAAGGACTACTCCAACTATTTATTATTGGAGAGAAATGTTCACTTTTAATCTTTAGTACGGGTCAAGTTTTAAAAATCCTCGATCCTACGTTTCTTATACAACTTAATGGTGTCTCTCATTAGACTCTTCCTGTTATTCAAAATCCATGGCCACAATTTGTAACAGGAAATCTTTGTGATTTCTCAGAAAATGTCTCAAGTCAAAGCAGAGATAAGCCTAATGCCATCATCAGAGGAGAAGTACTCTGACAAATGAGATTTCATCATGAACCCACCGTATTTACATCTTAATGTTTCACAATGGCACTTCCTCTGCCAACACATCCTGCAACAAGGGAAACTCATTTTGACAAAAATATCAGATCTAAACTGAACTTGTGCCTACATGCTCACAGAATGGCCTGTTGGCAATGCCTGACTCCTAATCCCCTGCTAGTTACATTATGCTGTGTAAGCCTTATGCTTCTGAGACAACCATGACACAAAATGTCCTGTCAGCTGACCTGAGAGGCCCTCTAGCAGCAGTCACCAGGAGGACTATGCCTCCCAATGGAGCAAAGGGCTGTAAATATACTGCAGTTTAAGGGAGACTGAAGTACTCTACTGATCTTCTCAACAAGGTAAACAGCTGTTTGCTTTTTGTCAGTAGTAGTTTATCACTGACCAGAATATCTACAAGTTCATTTAAAGATAGAAGATGATTCCTGTTTTCCTACTAGAGATGTGCGGATCAGCTCTAAAGCCATTTGAAAAATGTTGTCATGCATGCAGTATTGTCAATGAAGAGAATAGCGTCGGACATTTAGGCAACAGAACTAACTGTAGGTAACATAACGAAGGAAACACAACTATAATGAGTGAGGTTAGGCTGCTGTTCCTAGTGCGTAAATGCAAACAGCAGCTCTCACAGCTTGTGAGACAGCAGCTCTGCTCTCTGCTATTTTCACAGTTTAGAGAATGTACTTCATTTATTATGTATTATTTGCAACTTTTTCACTAGTAATCGAAATGTTAATTTTTGTGACCCAATCTGCGGTTTAGCGACGGTGCCTCTGGATATAACTGCAATCCGACACATCTCTATCTCCCACACTTTGTGCAGTGTGTACAGTTGTTCTCAGCTAAATCACTACCTGGCCCCAACTTAGATGTAGGATGAAGTGAATAAACACAAACTAAGCCCGATGGACCCAATACCGGGGTCCACCTGTGACCTGTGGGGTCCGCCCATCTGTGGATAACTCATAGAGGCCTGTGGGCCCTTCCACTCTCCATTGATCTGCCTGTATAGCATAGAGCTCTTCACTCATATGAATATTGATCAATATTCATTGTGTTTATTACTATTTCAATATTTTGGGGAGATTTATGTTTTTTGTGACATGACTGTATGGAAATGAAGAGTATTTTGAAGTAAAACTCCGAGTAAGTTGTAAGCACGATTTGTTTCTCTTCAGCACCAGCCTATATTTAAGAGAAAGGTGAAACGACCACAAACTAATGCCATGAATGTGGGGCTCTTGAGGGCCTATGGGGGTCTTGAGCCCTGAGGGAATTGCCTGCTTTGTCCAGTTGGTAACTCAGCCTTGTTGTTGCTTGGGTGTGTGTGTGTCTAAGTTGTGGTGCAGATGAGGAATGACTGGTGAAGGGTAAGTGCTTAAACGCCATATGTTGAGAGTGTAATCTCTCCAGCACTAACAGCTCTCCTGGGTTGTAGCATAACAGTGACTAATCCTCTGTTTCCCATGCTGCTGCTCAGTGGAGCACTGGTCAACAATCTGCTCAACATGTTGCATTATCTTACAATGAATGAGGTTGTTGGTCTGGCCTCTTCCTTCAGGCTAGTCTGCCTGCTGACAGAGTTGAACCCGGAGTTACTGGGATGACTACAGAGGCACATGGAGTCAGTTGGATGAGGTGCGGTAACACCTGCTTAGGAAGTTTACTGCTCTGCAGGTAAGTGGAAATAGATGGCAAAGTACAAACAGTAGCCAGTTTATAGTATAAAGGCAATTCCCATTTTATTAAAATAATATTGAAGACTTTGTTAAGTGGCTAACATACTAAAGCTATCGCATTAAAAGCTTCTATTGCCCTGGTAGCTGAGTGTTTACACCGCATACCACAGAACTGTAATGTCGGCAGTTCGCTTCCAGTTTGGGACCCTTAAGTTAAATATATCAATCTGGTGCACTTTGAAATGAAGTGGCTAGATCTATGAAGAGCTTTGTGCTCTTGTAAATCATGTTGTGCTCTTGTTTTAGCAGTGGTGATGGTCCGACACGTGACTGATGATTGTAAAATGTATTGATAAACTCACAAACAACGTAAGAGCTTGTGCCTCTTCGGCGGGGGGGGGTGCTCATACGTTAACCGTTTACGCACAGTGCTACTTCCTCTTTTTTTTTTTTTTAGAGATTAAACCCACAGAGATAAGAGCATTGATTTTAAAACAAATAAAGGCATGTTTTTAAAATAAGAGCATTTTGTCTTAAAACAGGCAAAAACACAACAAATGTAAGAAACAAATTCATTGCTAAACACAAATTGGGTTACTTACAACATATAATTTACAATATTAGTTACGAGTTAGACTACTTAGATCTTAAACACAATATAAATCAACTAATTAACTATGATATATTATTCAGTGATCTATAGCCTAATTATTATGTATATAATGTAGTTCAATTAGCTCCACTTCACCAGCTGCAACAATACAGTGATTCAACACAATAGCTATAATCCAATGATATAGGTCTACCGTAAGTGTATTATTAGAGATGGCCCATCCTTGAACACTGTTCTATCGTCTCCAGCTATGGACTAACCATGGACTTGGTAAATGGTAAATGGACTTCCATGTATATCGAGCCTTTCTAGTCTTCCCACCACTCGAAGGGCTTTACACTACATGTTAGCATTCACACACATATGACAAGACTTCACTGCACCTGACTGTTGTTCAAACAGAAATATGGTAAACAAACGAGATAGTCAGGGTCAGAGTTGCTGTTTGAAGCAGCCTAGCTGTGTCACCCTGCTTCCAGTCTCTATGCTAAGCTAGGCTAACCACATCCTGACTCCAAATCTGTATTGAACTTGCTCCATATTGAATGCACAGACATGAGATTGATATGGATAAGCTCATCTCAATCTAGCAAACAGAGCAAATAAGCTTGCTTCCCAAAATGTTTTCTATCAACATCACTCCGTGTTCCAAGTGTTAGGTGAAGGACCAAAGTCACAGGGTGAACTCTGTCCAAGTTTGTTAGTTTCACCCTAACCAGTTAGCAGCAACTGATGTGTCTGTACCAACATGATCTTCACTTGACACAGATGCTGCATTAGAGGTTGCTACAGATGCCAGTTCCCCTCTCCTCCTGTTTCCTGTCGGGCCATGTCTAGATTCCACTGTTAACGCCCCCATACATTCAATTGCAGGGTGTTACCATGAGATGGCGCTTTCTTCACAAAACCACATAAACCAACTGAGGCATATGGAACACTTAGTTTTGTTGTTTATTTATTTGCTGTAAATAATTTGCCATTGTTGAGCATCTGAGCTGCAACATAGTGGCTGGCTAAGTAATACTCTTCCATGCCAGTGGGTGGCAGTAGGTAGCGCAATAATGACCGTGTTCATTTAAGACAGTAGAACTAAATGATGCGTGGGAGAGGTTGTGGTGACAAGACGAACAGCAATGGAGAAATATTTGAAAAGGAAAAATGCAGACTCTGATCTGGGCCCTGGACAACAAAACTAAAAACAGAGAGACTGAGAGCTGTTGAGGAAGAGCTTCATGTGAGCCTTTCAGTTTCTGCCAGGATGTCAGCTTTGTGTTCATCTAAACAGGCCCAGGTTTCACACTGAGTGAGGATCAACACATTGAGAGACTTAAAGTGTCAGCATATATGCTGTATTATGCTGCAATGTGTCATTTTGTAACTTTTTTGGTTGTTGGTGTGCCGCGGAATAATGACTCATTTTACTTTTGGTACTTTAGATATATTTTGATGCTAATACTTTGGTACTTTTACTTAAGTAATATTTTGAATGCAGGCCTTATTTACAGTATTTGACAATGTAGTGTTGCTAACTCTACTTTTACTCTTTTAAAAGAAGATTGAAATACTTCTTCTACAGCTGCTGATTTTCCATTTCACCTTTATGACTTTTAAGTACATCAAAAAAAAACTTGTCTGACAGTATCTCATATAAGCTTGTATGTTGGCTTGTGTATTGGCTTGTTCCAGCTCTTCATTGAAGTCAGGATGTTAACACTAAGGGAAATATTCAAACCAAGTACTTAATGTTTATGGCACTATTCTATATTCAATATTCAATACTCTGTTTGTCTCTCCCGTCCTGAAGCTGTCCATGGGTTTGACTGGTTTGTCTCTGTTACATAAAACAGATATACTCGGGGGGGCAGGGAGACTTGTGGATGACACACCGATGGCCCATTAAGTGCAGACAAAAGGTGTTGCTGTAGGAGCAGTAAATAGGTTGATTTAAGAGTTACAGAAACAGCTTACAACAACTTGTGCATCTGTGTTGATCTCATTCAATGTTGTCACCATTATTATAGCCATTCTTTATAGATGTTGCAAGATAGCTACATTATTTAGGAAGAATTCTTAGTCCCGCCTATGAAGGTTGATGGTGTTTCCAATTAGGCCAAACAGCTGTCAGTGAGCAGACCTATTGAAATCATAGAACAAACTGGTCATGTGGAGGGTTTCTCTCTTTCATTTTATTGTGACTGTGGACACACTTTGTTACTTTTTGTTACTTTCTAACAAGCACTTTATTCTTACAGCAAAGAAGTCTTGGATTTACTTCTGGACACTGCCTGGAAAGTCTAAATCTAAATGAGGTGTTTTTAGCTGAACACCTGTGCTCATCTCCAGTAACTACAGTGAAACAGTCTGGTATTAAGTACTAAATCACCTGCTTCTTTCCTCAGTGTCTATATCGAATGGGGCGTCACACATAGAAGAAGATGCAGATGAAGAGGAGCAGGGGGAGGAGTTTGAGTTCGATGACATTGGACCTCCAGAGAGGAGTTCCGGCTCCTTGATGAAGAGTGATTGGACCACAGACACAGCAGTGTCAAACCTTTACACCAAGACAAACACAGCCCAGGAGACAGCAAGGCAGGGCATGAATGGAGCAACCATTACTATGCAGGAGGGCCAACACCCCTCAGTGTGCCAGCAGCACTGCCTAGGTGAACATAGCAAGTACACAATAGGTATGGATGTATTGAAATAAGGGTTTTATGCTTTTAGATGACATTGTCATTTTCTCTTTTTGCCAGATATGGAGGTCAGGGAGTCACCAGAAGGGTAAGTTATGATTGAATAAATTATAGCCTGTTACATATGCGAGAGGACACATTTAACTGACTACATTCAAATCTTTAAGCCAAACATTAGCAGACCAATAATCTCTGGAATTTCATTTTTTTAATCAGTGTTGTGTGTAATATCTAGGGCCATGCAAAGAAAAACACATTTTGAACATTTAGAATGTAGAATTTCATGTAAGTAGACTTGAAGAAAAGAACAAACAGTATGAAAGCAGGTGACAGTAAAATGCATATCTGGAGGAGACTGACCAGTATGACCATTGGAATCAGTTCATATGAAATGAGTCAATGTTCTGAATATGATGCAGTCTGACCACATAGTTCTGATACCTGTCAGGTTTGCCACCAAAACCACATGCCAGTTAAACTCCAGTGAACTGGTATGTGGCAAAAAAACTAGATTGATTTACAATGCAATAAACACATTATCTAATTTAGAATTCGAAGAAAACTTCTATATAAATAGAAATCATCAGACTTCATCTTACCTCATACTTTCTTGTGTTATGACATTTACTACCATAGAGGTCATGTTGTGGGTGTCACCAGTCTGTGTCTCTATTAAACGTAAGTTTCCAGCTGAACATGAAAGTTCATTCTGGAACCTTGAAAAACAGGAAAAGTTTATTAAGATCCACTGACTATCTTTATTCCAGAGGTTTAAAACCACATTGCATGATCTTCAGCAACGAATGTAGACTGTCTCAACAGATGTGTCTCTTTTATACGACCACCTCGGGTTCCAAAGTTCTTTGGTCACTGTTGAGTAAGTAAGTGGACCTTCAGTTGAGTTTTTTTTTGGCAACCAGGCTTTTATCTATTTAGAGGTATTGGAGTGCAGTTCATCCCCAAAATGGGAGAGAAATCCCCTCATGGACTGATGAAGCATGTCTTGTGATACTTAGGAAATGTTTTTTGACCTGCTATGACTAAATGCAGATTAATATGCTTGTTGCAGGCGTTCCACTTCCTCTGATCTGGGAGTGACTGGAGAGTCAGAGAGTTTCTGGAAAGCGAGCAGTATTTATGAAGGTAAGAAATAAGAGGACCATCAGTATCTGATGAGACCCTCACTGGAGCTCTGGTTCCAGCTCACAGCTGGTCTGTGTCCATATGCTCACCAAAGTGAGGATGTTTTTCTGTTTGATTGCATCCGGACAGCACAGGCATCACTTCGAGCCAAGGACTGGCTCAGTGTGGTCTCAGAGCTCACAGTGCGATTACACAAAGGTACACAACTGCCTGTAGTATGAGCTCTAGTAGCTAGCTTGTAGCAAAGGTACGAGGCTATGTTTCAGTGAGGCTCCATCCTTTTATTTGATACATGTAAATCAATGCCCTGTTGAGTTGGAATAGAGAGCCCAAGTCCTGTGCATACAGTCATTACTTCCAGCTTCACCTAGCTGTTAGCATTAGGAATAGCTAGCTGTCCTCTGTTCCATACCCCTGTACTGTATGAGTACTGTGTATGTGTGTGTTCACCCACAAACACAGACCAATCTTTCTATCATCTGAGTGGTAGTTTACCATGAGTTCAGTCAGTAGCACATATGCAGTAGTACTTGTGAGAATATTGAAGTAGTGTGTGTGTGGTTGTGCAGCAAGTTATGTTAATTGTGTTATGCCAGTCTCTACAGGTCACAGTCATGCATATAAGAAACCTGTTCCTCAGAAGTTGTTCATTTAAATTAGTATCTCTCCTGTAGGCAGTGAACCTTTTATCAGAGAAGTATACAAGTCTTTGTAGAAATCACATGCTCACAGGTGTGCCTCCTGTGAGTCCGTTGGGTGCTCTGTTTAAGACAAGCATAGACCAACTTGGATTGTGACACTCCAAAACACATGGCCTCAGTTTACCATTTCATTTGTTACGCTGACACATTTTTAAAAAGTCGCTTTTAATCTGAACACCTCACGAGGGGAATTGTCCCTCTTCGATGGATAAAAGCAATTATATCCCCAGTGTGTGGGGGAGGGGCTGACTTCTGTTAATACGATGAACGATGAAGTAATATAATTTGGCCCTTTTCATCAAAAGTATCCAGACATACGTATATTGTACCATGACATTACACTTTGAATCCAAACACAGTGTAAGCTCCTGCTTAACAAAGACTAATTAACCCAAACATATTTTGTGTGCAAGGTAAGTTTAAGGGAGCAAGCAACATGTGTGTGAAGCTGTCTGGAGTCAAAGCCTTAACACCAACATATGTTTCTACCATGGGGAAGGATCAGCATATCGATCCCATTCCATCATAAACTGAAGCCATATCATTGAGATTAAACATATCAGGAGTATGTATATGACAGATTGCTCCATACTGAAGTAATCAGCACTATAATATGTTGCATCACAGTCAGGAATACAGTCAGTCATGTAGTGATGTATTACACATCATAGGGAGGGCAGAATCACCTGTACTATAGTGGATCACATGATGAATCATGTTGAGTTCATCATGACATAATCTACATTTCATCAGCACATCAACCACAAAACTGTTCTGCTTTTGTTTTGATGATTAGCAGTTGTTAATGAAACAGCTGTAGGTGTTTTCACGATTAAAACACATCTGCCATTCCAGCTGAGCCATATATGCTCTGATGAAGGTCCTTTAGACCGGAGGCCCGTCTGTCTCCAATCTATCTTTAAGGTGAGGTCATAAAGGTCCTCAACAGTGCTGAAATCAAACTCTAGATACAGGGGTCTTCAACGTTTTTCAGGCCAAGGACCCCCAAACTGATAGAGAGATGGAGCAGGGACCCCGATTATATATATTGTATAAAATTGTGTTTTATATTAAACTGGGCCTAGTGCCATGTATAAACATACATCTTTATTGTGCATTCAATACTAAGCTATTCAAATAATACACAGGTTAATTTATTCATGTCTTTATTTTAAACATGTGCAAGGTACAGTGAGTAGGGTGGCCGTGCCACTGCCATTTATAAACATACCTTGTCAGCTGATACCAATGTCAATATCAACATTGTCTGTCGCATGATAATCATGCATACAAGCTATTCAAATTGATGTTTTCATTTTAAATATAAATGTGGAAACAAAAATGGGTGATGGCCTATTAGTGCCACTGCCATGCATAAACATACCTGTTATCTTTCATACAATACTGAACTATTAAAATAATGGACAGATTCATGTTTAGAGAATTGTTTTTTCTTTTCTTTTTTTAAATTGTCTTATCAACCAAAACATTTCGCGGTCCCCCTGCAGTACCTCGACCCCCTGTTGAAGACCTCTGCTCTAGAACAGTGGTTCTCAACTGGTCTGGCTGCGGGACCCACCATCACCCCTTAATGACAAGCCGCGACCCACGACCCAAATTTCTATATTCAAGAAGTCTAGTAGTAACAACGTCCCTGTGTAGTCAACAACTGTCAAATCAAATAAAGAAAGTACACATCAATTATATTTTAAAAATTATTATTCTCAGTTTTCAAATTGAACTGGATGGATTATAAATAATACATAGAAATACATGAATAAATGTTCTTCTCATTTCAAGTAAAATAACGGCTGGATTAAAAAATAAATTACGTAACGAAATTCATTTTAGAAAAATTATTTTCACTGAATTGCCCTGCAGCTTTAAATTCAGGTCATTCAGGGTGAAGTGATGAATCCACAATATAATATTTTTTCTCATCTTCTAAAAAGAGAAATTAGTGTTGGAAGAATTCACCTATATGAGTCTGTCCAGTTAGAGTCTAATGACTCTGGTCTCTCTGGTCATTTTCTCTTTTGGAAATCGTCCTATGATTTGACTTTCACAACTCACACTACAGTCCTGCTCTGCTGTCTATCTCCTCGTCTCTCCCCCCTGTGTCACGGTGTGTGTACATCTCACTGAGTCAGGAAACTTGTCAGAATACCCATATTTGATTGGCTGAGCTGCATCACGTGATGTGATTCACACCGCACTGGTCGGTGTTTTTCCTGCACCGCTGAACAAGTGCCTTAAATGCTGGAATAATTCCGCTGCATAAAAAATGCCCTTCAAAATAAAATCACGTTTTTTTTTTTGTTTTGTTTTTTGTCAGCCAAAGGCCCGCGACCCACTGAAAACAGGTCCGCGACCCACTTTTGGGTCGCGACCCACTAGTTGAGAATCACTGCTCTAGAACACACACAAACGCTTAGCCCATAGTCCTTGAAGGGTTTCCAGGGATCAGGTCAAAATAACAGTTACTAATTAGTTTCACAGGAATTAAATATTAGTGAGAGAATATGTAACCATGACTGTTGTAATCACTCTAACCACTGTTATCTCAGTGTCATGTATTCAGTACCAAACAAAATACATAAGAGGTTCTTAAAGACAGGTTCAAAGGGACATTTATTCTCCATGTTATTTTAATCTCATAATATTCCGACTTAATTACCCTACAAGTGCACGTTTACTGTATTTACTCCTACTGTTGAAATCAATGATAATCAATGGCGACTGAATCTTAAATACACACTGCTGCATGCTTTAGACAGCATTGAACAAAATGTAGTGTATGTGATATTAAAAAAAGGATTCTTTAACACTGTGGTACTTGAACCAGTGGTCTCATCGTTTTGTAGAAAATCCTTCTTTAATGGCAGAAGGCGGTCAGGACGAGTCTGGCAGTGCAATAAATGGGTGCAGCCAACAGCAGGACATGGCTGAGACCAAGGTGTCCTCTTTAGTCAGCCCACAGACTGAACATCACACAGCTGAGGTAGACAGACCAACCAACCAGAGTCCAGTGATCTGCAGCCCAGACAGTGTGGTCAGAGACCCAGAGGTCATCTATGACGACGTGCCTCCTGAGAACCTTCAGCACCCAGTGGAAGGTGAGTCATTGGTTTTTACATCATAGCAGTGATCAGTGTGTAACTCTGACACCACCTTCAACTCTGTGGACTACACCAATTTAACAGGCTGCCTAAAACAAAAGAGGCTTGAAGGTTCTCTGTATGGGATTTAGATCATATCTTTTGCCTCCACACGGCTCTCAGTATGGGAGCGGGTGGCTAGCAGCTAGAAGCTAACAGCGCTAACAATGGCAACAGTGCTAACAGTGTTAACCTGAGGTGGAGCCAGAGGGTGGGTGCTACACTCCTGCTATGACAGTCAGTCTGGATGGCGTTATCAGATGTTTGACAGCAGTGCAGAGCCCACCGGAGGCTCTTATGCACTAAAAGCATGCATGACCGGTCCAGCTATGTAAACAAAGCACAGAGAAGCTCTGATAACAACACACACAGAGACAGAGTGACATTACTCTACTATATCTTTACATGTGCTGCTGTATTTACACTCTGAATCCTATATAGAACCTTTAAGGCAACATTATGCAACTTTTTTACCTTCTACATCATTTTGATGTTTCACTGACCTGTAACAGGGAGAATGGCACCTCTTTCATTACCACTCTCACCCTGATTGCCTGTTCTTTTTTTAATATTTGGTTTATTTGGTAGGGACAGTGCAAATTAATATAAGATTACATTACATTACATTACAGTCATTTAGCAGATGCTTTTATCCAAAGTGACTTACAATAAGTGTATTCAACATAGGTATTCAAGAGAACTGCTAGGCACCAGAAGTCATAAGTGCATCTCCTTTTTTAAACAAGCATCTAAGAGCATAAACCAGAGCAAAAGTACAGTGCAGAAACAAACTAATACCATAAGTGCAACAAACTATTATTAATACAATAAGTGCTGAGTGGAAGGCTCAGGGTAGTAGTTCTTGAAGAGGTGAGTTTTCAGCCTGCGCTAAAAGATGGGCAGTGACTCTACTATCAGTGGGGAGTTCCACCATTGTGGGGCCAGGACAGAAAACAGCCGTGACCGGGTCGATCAGCCGCAGGGACCTCTGAGCGGCGGGGCAACTGATCGCCCCGAGGCAGCAGAGCGAAGTGGTCGGGCGGGGGTGTAGGGCTTGACCATGGCCTGGAGATAGGAAGGAGCTGTTCCATTCACTGCCCTGTAGGCTAGCACCAGAGTCTTAAATTGGATGCGAGCTCTTACAGGGAGCCAGTGTAGAGAACGGAGAAGGGAAGTTGTGTGGGAGAACTTGGGGCGATTGAACACCAGGCGAGCTGCAGCTTTCTGGACAAGCTCCAGAGGTCTGATGGCCAGGGCTCCGGCAAGTAGAGAGTTGCAGTAGTCCAGGTGGGAGATAACAAGAGCCTGGATGAGCACCTGCGTCGCCTCGTCAGTGAGGAAGGGGCGAATCCTCCTGATGTTGTAGAGCAGGAATCTGCAGGAGCGTGTAACTGTTGCAATGTTTGCTGAGAATGACAGTTGGTCGTCCATGGTCACACCCAGGTTCCTCGCAGTCCGAGTTGGCGTCACCACAGTATCGTCAATGGTGATGGACAGGTCTCGGTGCGGGCAACCCTTCCCCGGGAGGAACAGTAGCTCGGTTTTGTCCAGGTTGAGCTTCAGGTGGTGTGTCGTCATCCACTTTGAGATGTCAGCCAAGCATGCAGCGGTGCGTGCCTCCACTTGAGTGTCACCGGGGGAAATGACAAGACCAGCTGGGTGTCATCGGCATAACCATGGTTAGAGAAGTCATGCGAGCGAATAACAGAACCCAGAGATGTTCCGATACGGCCCCCCTCCATGTCACCTGGTAGGATCGACCTGTCAGGCTGGATGCAAACAGGGAGAGTGCAGAGCCTGAGACGCCCATCCACTCGAGGGTGGAGAGGAGGATCTGGTGGTTCACAGTGTCAAACGCCGCAGACAGGTCCAGGAGAATCAGGACAGAAATCGTCAGGGAGAAGGGAGGAAGTAGGAGGAGGGGGTGGGGGTTGGAGGATGAAGAGAAAGTTTCGAAGAGTTTTTTAGGATTGGAAGCAGAGGTTAGGATTTTAGAGCTGAAGAAAGGAGCTTTAGCAGTAGATAGAGAGGAGGAAAAAGTGGAAAGAAGAGATTGGAAGTTAAGAAGTTCCTCCCGGAGTTTGCCTTTTCTCCATTTACACTCAGCCTCTCTTAGGATCTGTCTATCAGTACGCACTGAGTCCGACAGCCATGGGGCAGGTGGGGTTGGCCATGCAGGCCTGGAGGTGAAGGGACAGAGGTTGTCCAAAGAAGAGGAAAGGGTGCCAAGGAGAAGATCAGTAGCAGTATCAGGGGATAGGAGAGAGAAGGATTCAGGGTCAGGGAGAGCAGAGGTAACAGAAGAGGAAAGATCAGCGGGGGAGAAGGAGCGGAGATGACTATGGGTAGAAACCATGTGGGTAGGTGGCGGAAGTACGGGGGGAGAGGAGAAGGAGACGGAGTAGGACATGAAATAGTGGTCAGAGAGCTGGAGGGGAGTGACGGAGAGGTTAGCAGTAGAACAGTGTCTAGTGAAGATAAGATCCAGCTGGTTGGCGGCCTTGTGGGTAGGAGAAGAAGAGGAGTGGTAAAGGTCAACGGAGGAGAGGAAGGAAAGAAGAGGTTCTAACTTATCAGTCTGGATGTTGAAGTCGCCGAGCAGGATGAGTGCGGAGCCATCGTCATGGAAGTGCGAGACTAATGTGTCAAGCTCCTCCAGGAACTCACCGAGAGGGCCTGGAGGAGCTAGACACCACAACAGCAATGGTGAGATTGACTGGATAAGTGACATTAATAGCATGAAATTCGAAAGAGGATGGGGAGAACTGTGGAACAGAGACAAGATCACTGTAAATGTGCCAGAGTTAGCCAAGAGGCACCAAAGTCACCCTAAAAAACAGAATACTATTAAGACATGCCACACAGAGGCTCATAAAACAACACATCGGAGCAAATATATGAGGGATGATTATGTTAATAGAAACATGGATTAAAGACAAAATTATGTTGCATTGTTAGACTCTAAAAACATACAGTAGGGGGCGACTGTTGCCCAGTGGTAGAGCAGGGTCGTCCTTCAATCAGAGGATCGGCGGTTCGATCCCCGGCTCCACTAGTCCATGTCAATGTGTCCTTGGGCAAGACACTTAACCCCAAATTGCTCTTGTAGTGTTGTATGACTGTTAGGCCATGTCCACATTACTCCGTTTCCATTTGAAAATGCATATGTTTTGCTACCTTTACACTGAGCGTCCACACTATGCGGAGTTTTCAAGCACCGAAAACGGAGGAGTTTGAAAACGCTCCCAAAGACGGATAAGTTTGAAAACTCCGGGGTTGCCTCTTCGTGTGAACAGTCGAAAACGGATACATTCAGAAACGATGACGCCCACACCCGCGTTCGCTACTTGATTGGTTCTTAGCAGTCATGACATATCCTTCCCTGATTCGTCACATGCCTATCACGTGACCCTTACTCGGAAGAAAACAAACAACAACATTGAATACCGATCGACTAGCAGGTTATTTTAACGTGGACAACTGATTACAAGCGATGCTGACCTTGTTGTCTTTACTAGCAGCTGTTGTTCAGTTAAAGTCTGCATTTCTGTGGAGGAAGCAGCTGTTATTGGAGTGATTAGCGAGTGGCGTGACCAGCGGCGTTATCAGCCCTACGGAGCGGACGTCTGAAGTCATGGTTAGCAGTAAATGCTATCCAGTAGGACAGATAGCTTAGCCACTAGCAGAGCTACCTAACAGACAACAACGAGGAAACGAGTGAGAGACGTGTGTTAACCATATTTATGGACCCATAATCTAGCAAACGTTTACGTGTAAGTGTTGATTTTAAAGTAAATTTGATATGTGTGAGAGAGAGAGTGAGAGAGATAGAGAAAGATCCGCAGCGCTGTAACTAAGTCTGAAAAATAAAACTTCTAAAACTTTCCACGAACTGTGTCTGTTTGAGTTTATAGAGGGAGATTTTAGAGAAGATCTTAAGTATCAAACAACCTTTCCTTATTTTAAAGACTACTTTATTACTCTGTCGTATTTTTTTTAACTAAGCAACCAATCTACTTCCTGTTTACACCGTCACGCGCATGCCCAGTGTACGTTAATGGTCACGTGATGTACGATAATGGTCACGTGATATCCGTTTTCGAAGGTTGCGTGTGGATGCAGATAAATTCGAAAACGATGCTGAAACGCCCGTGTGGACTGAGTAGTGTGGATGTACTCTTAGTTAGTCCTGATGGGCAGGTGGCACCTTGCATGGTAATGTGTGAATGGGTGTGAATGGTGAATGATGACATGTAGAGTTAAAAAAGAGAGAAACAAGTCCATTTAGCAGACAGACCGAGAGAAGTTCAGCACAGACAGATTGAGGACAGTAAGGTGCAGTTACATTCTGTGCTGACAGAGCTGGGTACTTATTAACCATCTCTTTAAATGAGCGTATGTGTCCAGTTCTCTAATGGTGACTGGCATGGACAGACATTTTACAGAAAATGCAGACTGACTGAAAGCACTTTTCCTGATTGAGCACACATCAACAGCTAGCTATAAGAAGAAACTAGCTTGATATTGAGCCAACTAATGCAGGGTTGGAAACTGTTTATACTGTCCTGACATAAGCTAGTGATCTGTCCCAAGGCTAACGGGAGAACGACAATCTGACATCACATTTATTTTTTATTTTTATTTATTGCTGCCAATGTTATTTATGAAAGATTGCAACGTTGGTGGTGTCATCCCAGTCTCTCTCAGTTATTTAGTTTTTCCACATGTCAAAAGTCACATTTAAACATTAAGCAAACTAAACACTAGCCCTATTTCATTAAAACCAAGCCACAAAAATACCAATTCTTGCATAATATTGCTTTAAGAGTAGTGCTGGGCAACGATTAAAATATTTAATCGCGATTAATCTCATGGATTTTTTGCGATTAATCGCATTGTTATGGCAAAGTTCAATAATGAATTCAAAAGTAGTGTATTGAGCACTTTTATTTTAAAAGTACTGCTATATCAACAAAAGGACACGAGATGCAGGTAGCATGTTTTATACTTAATGTGAATATAATTCATGCTTTGTTGGCATCTTATTCTGAAAACCGGATGTTCGTCTGAAGAAACCGGATGTTGTCTCACGTTAATGTTTCCGCTAACTTTCAAAGTCCTTCGCTCGCTCCCGATCTATGCCGTTTAAATGCGTTTACCTGAATTTCAGCATATAGGTGCACTAAAATTACTGACTATAGGATGTTTGCTGGCTTTTATTGACAAGAACAGTGGGCTGTTCTTGTCATCCTCTTGTTGTTATGTATATGTATTGTGTCTTGTTTTTCAATAAAAAAAAAATAAAAAAATAAAAATAAATAAATAAAATTATAATAAATTTAAAAAATGCGTTAACGCGCGATAAAATAATTGTCGGCGTTAATTAATGAATGCGTTAACGTGAAATTAACGCGTTAACTTGCCCAGCACTATTTAAGAGACACAATTATTAACCCTTTCATGTGAAACTGAACATTATGTGTTCTTTTGGCTTCTATGTATAGATGTTGATGGCATCTACGAGGACATCCAGAGACCTGGTCACCGGGGCTCCAACGGCTGGAGCTCCAGTGAGTTTGAGAGTTATGATGAGCTGTCTGACAGTGAGACTGTTCCTCCAGCCAGTAGCAAGGTAACTCATTACAGATGTCTTTTCAATGTGAATGCTAAGACTTCCTCATAATATTCCTCTATCTGGCAGGAAATCCCAAGTCCACAAAAGCAGTATGAGTAATGCTTCCTTTTAGTAAAGCTGAGACTGTGTGTAATTATTCACTGAATGTTTCCATATGCTTCAGAATATGAGTACATCAATCATGTGTTGAAGAGTGGATGCCTGTTGTGAAACATGCTGAAGAGGTTTGGGTCATTTTAATGCCACACTAGAAATGATGTGAGATGTTTGCCCACATGCATGAGTTAATGTGCATTCAACCTGAATGAGATTCATGCTTATTTTATTTATTTAGAATAAGATAACATTACTGTCACAGCTCTGCCACCATTATCCTGTTTTTTCCATCTCTCACTCACCTAATCAGTTTATTCAGTGCACCTGCCAGTCACACCCACCTCGTCAGCTCATTACTCTCACCTGCTCACTCTGCTGCTTCCACTATTTAGACCCCAGTCACACACACACTCACTGCCAAATCATTTTTATGTCTACCCGCCCGTTTGGCTCGTCCTGTGCCTGCCCTGCCTCTTCCTGCTGGATTTCCCCCCTCGTCTCTTGTCTCGTCCGTGGATTCCCTGTTATGTTCCTGTAAGTGTTCTGTTTTCATTAAATACCTGCTTCACTCT
>NW_022280417.1:0-5964 GCF_004355925.1 Anarrhichthys ocellatus
TGTGTGTGTGTGTGTGTGTGTGTGTGTGTGTGTGTGTGTGTGTGTGTCAGCTCCCTCTTCATCATGAAGTTTTAAGTCAAATAACACTTATTTGTTTCTCTGTTGTTCTCACGGAGAGTTATCTCATACTAATACCAGACATCTTCATGTTATTAAGACTCTTCTGGCTGTAACTACATGGAAGATTATTCACATTATTGTTTAGCATAACTCACTTTATGTTGTTGTATCACTAAATATTGTAGGTATGACTTTGTTTCATTTAGATACACAAGGAGACATGTTTGTGCTTCAGAGAAAGTAGTATTCATGTGACTTAGAATTCATGGGAGATATCTGATTATACAGTACAAGCTCACCAGCCCTCTTTGGTAGCACGGTGGAGGAATACTGTGTTGTAGTTTCAGGTATATTGTGTATAGATAAACAACATGTTTCCAAGTTTCTTTAACATTCGATTATTTGAATTAGGGGCCTGATAACACTCGTCCACATGCATAATGTAACTCCTATCTGTCCACCATATTGCATTGATGCCTTTTACTCATTCATCTATACAGGACATATATTAGCAAGTAAGTTCATTAGTATTGAGTGATGTATAAATCTCCATAAAGGGTAGGATTTGTCGGTCAAAGTTTGTAAACTGTGTGTGTGTGTGTTTGGATACCGTCTGTGGGTAAGACAGTGGTCTGAGCCTATCGTAGTCCTCCTGTCCTGCTGTATCCCAAAGGCCCAGATTCACTGGTTTCCCATCCACCATCACATTGGCAGAGTAGTTGTCAAAGCTGCAGGAAGGCAGATACTGCTCTTAGTGAAATGCAGGTGAGAGGGAGCACATCAAACCACAACATCTGGGTTCTGTTCCAATAGTTCAAAAAACACATTCTAAATCAGGACGATTGGACAACCTTGCTAGATAGTATTTGGTGCAGTCGCTCCGTACATCTAGTTGAGGATGACACATTTGTAAAGGAAGGTTTGTTTCAAAGGACATTTTTCAGAGCGTTCAGTCACAGATGTTTGCTCAGTTGTCACCATGTGACCTTAGGTCGCGTGGTAAACGTGTCTTGACGTGGTCCATTTTTAGGTCATTGACATCAACTGAGCCATTTGTGTGGCAACTTAGCTGAAGACGGTGAGATAGCCCACTGTGGACGTTTCTAGAAATAGCTACTAAGTCAACCTAGAGTCTGTTTGAACTGTTGTTTCTGTAGTAAAGAATGAAATTTGTAGCTCAATGTTTATAGGTCAAATAAGCAGTTGGGAAGGTCTGTTTTTGACAAACCAAAGTACCGATGCAAAAATATTGCCATTAAATGAGTCCTCGTCATTCCTTTGCAACATTGCCTACTGTGTTACGGTTATTACACCCAGAGATATTTAACTGATAGCTACCTACCGCAGTACAAACACCATGACACACTCATATTATCTCACAGTATTTATCATAGCACTCGACCCTAAATGATGTCATGGTCCTATAACATGTAGGGGTGGGAGAAAATATCAATACACATAAACATCGCGATATTTTGTGATATTGTATTGACTCCCAAAAACACTGTATTGACCTTTAATTGACAGTTTACATGAAAATATTGGTGACAGTCAGCGGCACAGATTACACAACAAGTAGCGCTGTGATGTTGGATGTTGACAGTTTTCCTAAAGATAGATTTTTTTTAAATCTGCATATATTGAACGGTAACCTCTGTATCATGACACATATCGTATCTCCAGACTCTTGCCAACACACGGCCTGAACAACACGAAGCCGCTGCTCACATCAAGTGGGTGAGAGCATGTGCAGTGCGTGGTACTCACACAGTGGGGATGTATTCACCAGGGAAGGCATTGGTGGTGTAGCTAATCAGCAGACAGGTCTTACCCACAGCCCTGAGGAGAGAGGGACAACAGAGGACACATGAGGACAAACCTACAGTATGAAAAGAGTTCCTCAAATTCTGTGTGGACTTGGAGAGTATGCATGACTGTATGTGTGAAAGAGATTCAAAGCAGGCTGCTACTCCACTCTTTTAGTGTGCCACACAGACACTGGCCTACATTCATGTCGCCTGAGGGACATAGTAGCCGCCTATAATAACCCCCCCCCCCCCCCCCCCCACACACACACACACACACACACTCCCCCACATGCACATCCTACCTCTCCTGCCCATAAACAGTACACATATCACCCCCTCCCCTCCTCAACCCTACTGTACTGAACACAAGGCGCAGGATGCTGCACGGATCGGTGGTGGCGTGAAATGGGTATCGACTGTGTGCTCATGCACGAGGTAATTAGCGACTTTTGTGTGCACGTCTCCGCAGACAAAGCAAATGGTGGTGACACACAGCGCCAATATGTGTGCAGGCGCCGTGAGACTGCTTTGAGGTCAGTAAGTCTCTCTGGTTGGGATGGAGGATGAGAAAATAACGAAGAGAGAAGGAGACGGAAGAACTGCAAGACATGTCGTAAAGGGTGCTCTGGTGATTTTAAGAGAGTTGAGAAAACGGGTGCAGCAGAGACCAAGATATCTGAACCTTCAGTCCCCATGTTGGGTCAAGCTACAAAAACATCGGATCCTACACTTCCCACAATTCAACTTGATATTGTGTATCTGCAGAGTGCTGCAGGAGTGACATATTTTTGTAGGCCAACCAGAAAATTAGCATCAGGACTTCGATAATTGGTGATACATGCACGTTTTGTTCGGCAAGAAAATCTTCACACTGAAGGGCAAAAATGCAATCTCACTTCCTGGTTTGAGGACTCCCTCCTGCAGCACTCTGCTCCATCTATCTAAGTCTATCCTTCTCAATATCAACCAGGAAACACAGCTTGAGTCTGATAATGTAACAATGCTGTGGGTTTACGTTGTGGCCATCAGTTTGAAGTATTTCAGCGTTCGATTTTAAATTAAAGAATAATGTTTTGTCCGTCCGTTCCCCACGGTGGTTGGTTGTACGGACTACAATTCCCAAGAACCTCGGTTGCTGTTGCTATGGAGAAGGCGCAAATCAGAGCTGCAAGACAAATTTAAATACTTTGTGGTTGCAGGTGGGAACAAACACCGCCCCATAGCTGCACAACACATACAAAATGAAATTCTCTGAAAAGCATAATTCTGTCATTGGCAGGGAGTCGTGGTTAACTTCTCCACTCGTATTTATGTCCAGAGGCTGGTATCTTTGACTGGTTTGTATCAAAGAACCAGATGTTTTCTAACACAGTTTTTATCTTTTGTATTGATGATTCAGCCGGCAGAGTTCAATATCCATCCAAGACTTTAAGTGCTCCAAGTGTAATCTAACATTGTCTATCAAAGAAAAGAAGAGCGTGACTTCCAGAACCGTGGACACACACAATGACTCCTCCCCTTCACAACACTATCACTCATCAAATATATTTAAAGAAAGAAGTCGACGCAAATTTCGGTTCTGCAAATTGAAACAGAGAAGTTTATGGTGTGAGTTGAAATTGTTGCAAGTTTGAAAATTCACACATATCCAGAGGCTTTATGCATCTAATAAATGAATGTATGGAGACATGTAAGGAGAGAGACTGGAGGAGTCTGAGCAGTTACACAAACAAACACACAGAGCAGTATTATCCACATACATGGTCAGTATCCACTTTGCTAGCAAGCTGCAGCTAGTGTCTGTGCAGCTGGTACTGTATCAGGCGGCAACCTCTGGGTCTGAAAAGTGAAGTACCTTGAACCTGCATTCTCTCTAGTGTCCACCAGGGGGCGACTCCTCTGGTTGTATAGAAGTCTATGAGAAAATGACTCTACTTCTCTCTTGATTTATTACCTCAGTAAACATTGTAAACATGAGTTTATGGTCTCAATCTCTAGTTTCAAGTCTTCTTCAATACAGCATGATGTTCATTTAGTAAATGATGGTCCATTTAGAGTCAAACAGACCATAAAGCAGGGGATGCTTTAGGGCGGGGCCGTGTTTAATCCCTTTTCAGTGTGTTTACCGTTCATGTTAATTGTAACATTTTGGTCGTCTAACAATGTTCTATTCGGCAATTCAGTTGTACTTACCTCCACCCTCTCGTGTCACTACTGGTTGCCAAAAAGCCAAGATGGTTGACGGACAAAAACAAGATGGCGACGGCCAAAATGCCAAACTCGAGGCTTCAAAACGACAGTTCACTAACCAGTGGGTGACGTCGTGGAGACTACGTCCACTTCCTAGTTTATGTACTGTACTTAGGCCTTTTTAATAGCAGATATTTTGACTTGTCATGGAGGGAAAACACAAGTGTTACAAATAACACTAACATGGCTCCTTAAACTATGACTGTGTGACAGTGAGCCAGAAGAGAAATATCAGGAGCCTTAAACTGAAGTAGCTAAATGCAATTCAGCCATCATCATTGCATTATCCACACACGTGCTTTTCCTACAAATATATTGTTAAAAAATGCCTATATTGGCTGTTTGGGGCAAATAAACATAAACTGCCCAACAGTCTAGTGTGCAAATCTGCAGCGTGTACCTTGTGAACACACCTTCACCAAACACAGAGCAGGCACGCTCCACACACGGATAAAAACTGACGACAAAAACATAAATTTGTGAAAATAATGCAGAGCAAAAAGACAGTCAGACCCCCCCTGCCTGGTTAACACCCATGTCTTTCCTAGTTTGTAATGCAGGCTTTTTGCTGTAAATTCTTAGTTTCCAAGCCCAAGGTGATGACATCATCAGGGTTGTTTTTGAAGGCTTTAGGGAGCAGCTGAGTGGTCCTCCCAATGATGAATACACTGAGCTTGAATGGGGGAGATGCTGCTTTAAGTGATTTGTGACGTCTTAGAATTCCAACAACAATCTCTTTCTGCACAGATCATCTGTGATTAACATCAAAATCACAAGGCTGAGAACAGTCCACATTCTGAAAAACGCAGCAGTGGAAACATGTAATTCAAAGTCGATATTATTTAGTTTCAGCATTCTGACTTTAATCATGAAAAAACATGACTCGGGCCTATTCTTAATTTCTCTAAAAAATGACACAAATGGCTCATTTTCCCCGCCTTAATCTACACCCAGCAATGGTATGGAGGTTTTAAAAGAGAACTGAAGAAGAGCCTGCTACAAATGTCGGTGCACATGAAGCTAAATGTGATCTGGGTGCAGTAAGAAAGGCACGGTGTGTGCAGAATGAAAGCATCGGGGCCTGTTTGCCACTGACAGGGCCACAAATTCCTTAGCGTGCATCAGCACTTCAGCCTGCCTCCAGTGGCCTACGAGGCGTGTAGGTGTTCCCGCATCCGCACCTAGCGTCACAATGGACCGAGGCCACGATGCGGGCGAACCGATTGCACTCACAAAGCAGATAACTGCGGATTTCTATCGACCATTGTGGAGCAGACCGCAGAAGACCGGGGCGACCGACGGATCGGTGAGCCCCTCGCCCCTTTACCTACATAGCATCCTCCCATCACCCATCCATCCGTGGACGCTTCGTCGAATCACACACGAGAAAATGTGCTGGTGTTGTGTTCGTGTAAGCGTGCTCTTACCCGTCGCCCACCACCACACATTTGATAGCCTGCATTTCGACAGGAGCTGGAGGCTTTCAGGGAGCCGGCGTTGGTGGTTTAATAGATCCGACAGTCTGCACTGAGGTTTCGGATGAGAGCAGCGGGCCAGTCCGCTCGGCGATGGAGCCGCAGTGAAAGAGGTCGATGACGAGCAGTGCCGAGCAACTCCGGAAAATACCGAGTATCTTTAAAGGCACAGAGCACGTAATAGAGGAATCCTAGCAGAGGAAGAGAGGATTCACGTTTTCTACTTCCGTCTCCGCCGAAAGGTTTACTGAGCACACTGCTGCTTGCCTACAACACTACTAATACTATCCTACAATACTACTACTACTAGCCTACAACACTACTACTACTAGCCTACAACACTACTACTACTATCCTACAATACTACTACT
>NW_022280417.1:25964-38291 GCF_004355925.1 Anarrhichthys ocellatus
ACTACTACTACTATCCTACAATACTACTACTACTATCCTACAACAATACTACTACTACTAGCCTACAACACTACTACTACTACTAGTCTACAATACTATTACTACTACTAGCCTACAACACTACTACTACTACTAGCCTACAACACTACTACTAGCCTACACCACTACTACTACTACTAGCCTACAACACTACTACTACTAGTCTACAATACTATTACTACTACTAGCCTACAACACTACTACTACTAGCCTATACTACTACCACTACTACTAGCCTACAACACTACTAATACTATCCTACAATACTACTACTACTAGCCTACAACAATACTATTAGTAGTCTACAACACTACTACTACTAGCCTACAACAATACTAATACTGTCCTACAATACTACTATTACTAGCCTACAACACTACTACTACTAGCCTACAACAATACTACTACTAGCCTACAACACTACTACTACTAGCCTACAACAATACTACTAGTAGTCTACAACACTACTACTACTAGCCTACAACACTACTAATACTAGTCTACAATACTACTACTACTAGCCTACAACAATACTACTACTAGCCTACAACAATACCACTACTAGCCTACAACACTACTACTACTAGTCTACAACACTACTACTACTAGCCTACAACAATACTACTACTGGCCTACACCAATACTACTAGTAGTCTACAACACTACTACTACTAGCCTACAACACTACTACTACTAGCCTACAACAATACTACTAGCCTACAACACTACTACTACTAGCTAACGTGACGTTACTACCACCACCACTACTACTACTACAACTACTAACACCACATGAATAATTATTAGCACGGAATGGTTGATGGGTATATCATATGAGTATATATAATTATTATAATAATACAAAATACATAAATTCAGTACCTAAACAATCAAAAAAAATGTGGCCAAATCCGCATGGAAGATCGGTATTATGACTTTTGAAGACAAAACTCTGACAATGAGTCAAGATGTTTATGCCATTTTGAAAATAATATTTCTTAAACCTAGATGATAACTTTGACTTACGGTGAGTATTTTTTATTGGTCTATACTTGAAAAGTATAAACTCATGAGGTCCCTTAGATCTTCTTCAATGTGCACTAATTTAAGTCAGTTTCATTCCTGTGCCTTTGATTTATTTTTACTGCTGCACTTTAGTCCTTATTAAATGAAGTGCCATGTATCAATGTACTAACTGTACTGAAACGCCATTCCTCTATTTATTTTTGTTTATTTTCATTCAACTTTAATAAATATTATTTCCCTCTTAATGTTTTGAATGATTATTAAATAACAAATTGTTTCTGTGTCTCTGTATTTAAATGCTGCTGCTGCTGTGAGGCAGCCTCCCAGTGCAATTGTTCACATCTGGAACAAGTGTGGTCTTTGCGGTCAGCATTTAGAAACTTGCACTTACAAATAACATCCTAATGACCGAATGGAAGTAAATATGGGGGCTGATTATCGATGGTCTCATTTGATCAACACTGACATGAGGAACATGTCTGTTAGAATGATGAGGTTTCCTCCACAGTGACTTTCATAGGCTTCAAATTTACAGGAACCATCTTGACAGTTAAAGATCTTTGGCTGTAATTTCAAGACCCAGTGACCTCATACATCCCCACCCTGACTACTGTCATGTTATCTGTTGAGTAGAATAATAGACGAATCCAGATCAACTGCCAAATCATCCACACAAGAAAAATCATATTTATTTCAGAAATAACCACATTTAACTGATATAAAAGAACACAAAGAACAAATCAGTAAAATGTTAAAAACACACCTGAAAATATAAAACACAAATATCCATCACATATCTGATTCAATATCAAGATATAAAACTGCAATTTGCATTATAAAAGACTGCGTCCAGAGTTTAAGTAGGACTTTCTTCATTAAATGATTTATAAAAACAGAAGACAACATTTTGTGAATCAGCCTTTTGCTCTCTGTGTCTGAGCTTTGACAAATAGAATATAAACAATATAAAGGCATGTTTGAACCAAATCTCCAGTTTTCATTTGGACTGGAGAACAACAGGATGGGGTGGACAGCAAAAACAGATATCGTTCATTTTCAAGCACAGTACATCTCAATTAATGAGAGCTAGAGACACGAGAGAGGGAATCCTCTGGCAACGATGATGTAGAGAGTTTAGACAGAGCTGAGGTTGTATTAAATGGAATGTCCTTTCAACAGCAGTCTAGTCTCAAATCAAATATCTTGCACTTGTAGACATTTTCTGCATGGTAGAGCTAAGTTCCCTGATTGTGTTTTTACTCCTTTTCTTCTTGTTGTTGGTTAGAGTCCTGCGTTGCTCCCTCATTTAAGAGAAGAGGATCTCGAAAGAATACAGAATTTGGACCATCACGTTATTACTGTGTAGCTAAAAAAACTGATGTGTGACCAATAGAAGAGATTAAAAAAAGCATGCGTTTTGAAACTGGTAATAATCTCACCAACCAGACAAACGTTTTGTTAAAAA
Source organism: Anarrhichthys ocellatus (assembly GCF_004355925.1). Lineage (NCBI taxonomy): Eukaryota > Metazoa > Chordata > Actinopteri > Perciformes > Anarhichadidae > Anarrhichthys > Anarrhichthys ocellatus. The sequence goes on from NW_022280417.1 coordinate 28,495, forward strand.
CAAACCACCCTTTTAACAAAGGGTAAAAAATAGTCTACTGGATTGGTAGCAGCCCCTAGAGGCGGAAGTGTTCATTACTCCACTGGTAGGGGGAGTACAAATGTACATTTTACCCTGAGGATGGCAATAGATGAAATGTCATGGGATCATCCGTCCCTGCAAGAGCATTAACGTGCTAAATGTATCTAAAGAAAGCATCAAAGTGTATCTCACATGTAATATCCGTCCTCTGGGGTCCATGAATGACTTTTCAACCCGTCATTTCTTGACTGGAACTGCACATTGTGCTCGGTATCTGCCCTCACACTCCAGACAATCATGATTTTTTTTTGTATTCTTCTGACTGTCCTGAACTATCCGGAGTGAGGGCTCGGAGGATCCAGCTGTTATTTCTTGGGGCTGCTGTAGTGTCCCAGAGGTGAGCCCTGGACGTAGGCGAGGATGGCGCTCTGGAGGTAGCTGGCTCTGTGGGCTTCGTCCTCCCTCATCCTCTGGATCTCCGCCTCTTTCAGCCGCAGTTTCTCGAGCATGGACGACATCTCGCTCTCTTTGTCGAGCAGCACCTCTCTGTGGTTACTGCTCAGCGCTGCAGGACAGCGGGCCACAGAGGGAGAATGGTATGAAAGACAGGACCACAGAAAATAGTTCATATTTCAAACATAAAACGTCTGACATGGTTCCGGAACAAAATATTACATTCTCAACAAATCAGTAAAGTATCATTTTCTTAACAAAGAGTCAAATCACTGGTTGACCTGGGTAATCCTACTTTGTTTCAAGTAAGTTGTTGCACATGTATCTTGTATTGGGGCACGATACTGGTGTTAATACATTTCTTAGGAGAAAAAGATTTGAACTGGAGCAAACGACCCAAACAAGTATAGAATCTTAAACAAATTTGACATGTACTTTCTTTTGCAAAAGGGAAACATAAAAAGACTAAAGAGATAAAAAGAGAAAGAAACACCTTTAATCTCTCTCTCCAGAGCACTGATCTTCTCTTTGAGTCCTCCCTGAGCTGTTCTCTCAGCCTGTAAATGTCCAATCTGCTCCTGCAGCTCCACCTTCACCCGGCTCACTTCAGCCACCTTCTCCTGGTCCTTACCCGACAGCTCCTGCAGCAACATCACAATCATTTTCATTCACTTCTGTCTGCAAATAAAAGTCCCATTCATTTTCTCATAGACAACTTTAGGTGACTGACAGTTCCCTCTCTTCAGATGGACATGAAACTCTCTCGGATGAATCATCATTACAAAAGATGAACAGCTGTGTTAGAGAATATCTGCTTCTTTCATAAAAATACAAGCCTCTGGACATCAGACCGGAAGGAGGGAAGTCAACTACAAAAAAACATCAAACATCAAATGTCTCAGCTTAAAGGGACAGTTCACACAAAAATCAAAACTACATTAATTCCCTCTTACTTATAATCATCTATCTTGATCGTTTTGGTTTGAGTTGCCTAGTTTTGGAGATATTGTCCGTAGAGATGTCTGCCTTCTCTCCAATATTATGGAACTAAATGGCGTTCGGCTTGTGCGGCAAAAAAAATATATACATTTAAAAAACTCAACAGCAGTGTCTCTTTCCAGAAATCATGACCTGGTTACTCATACGTACTCATTGTGGACAGTTTCATGTAGGAACTCATTTTCTTTCTACTGAACTCTAACTCTCTCTCCCTCTAACTGACTGTTTACAATGATGAGAACCCATAAAACCTATTGACTTGGATACATATACACAGTATATATACAGTGTATATATATATATATACACAGTATATATACATATATATATATATATATACAGTATATATACATATATATATATACAGTATATATACAGTATATTTTGTATATATACAGTCAGGGTCATAAGTATTTGGACTGTGACACAATTTTTCTAATTTTGCCTCTTTACACAACTCCAGTGCATTTTAAATTAATCAGTCAACATGTGGTTGAAGTGAAGACTTTCAGCTTTAATTCAATGGATAAAACAAAAACAAAAAAATCACAATAACCGTTTAGGAATTACAGCCATTTTTACACAGCCACCCACATTTTCAGAGGCTCAAAAGTAATTGGACAAACTAACATAATTGTGAATATAATCCTTATTTTTAATACTTGGAGGAAAATCATTTGCAGTCAATGACTGCCTGAATTCTATCACCCATAGACATCACCAAACACTGAGTTTCCTCCTTTGAGATGCTTTGCCATGCCTTTTACTGCAGCCTCCTTCAGCTGCTGCTGTTTGTGGGTCTTTCTGCTTCAGTTTTATCTTAAGTGAGTAAAAAGCTGCTCACTTGGGTTGAGATCAGGTGACTGACTTGGCCATTGAAGAATATTCCATTCCTTTGCCTTGAGAAGCTCTTGGGTTGTGTTCACAGTATGTTTTAGATCATAATCCATCTGCACTGTGAGGCGCCGTCCAATCAGTTTTGTAGCATTAGGCTGAATCTGAGCAGATAGTTTAGCCATAAACACCTCAGAACTCAAAAAATGGTCATAATTCCTAAACGGTCATTGTGATTTTTTTGTTATATCCATTGAATTAAAGCTGAAAGTCTACACTTCAACCACATGTTGACTGATTAGTTTCAAATCCATTGGAGTTGTGTAAATAAGCAAAATTTGAAAAATTGTGTCATAGTCCAAATACTTATGGCTGTATCTGACTGTATATATACAGTATATGAGTCTTTGGTGTGAACACAGGAGTCACATATGGAACATAATGAGGCCTACACATAGTGAACCTAAAAGGCTGCAGGTGTAACGGGCGGCTGATGGGTCCTGACCTGCTGGAGCTCCTCTGTCCTGCGCCGCAGTCCGTTTATCTCCATGCCCTGCTGGCTGTTCTTGGCCTGCAGCTCAGAGATGGTCTGTTTCTGCTGGGAGCAGTGGAGCTGGACCTCCTGTTGGAGGGAACGCACGGAGCGAAGCTTCTCCTCCAAGGACGACACATGCTCCTGCTGCTCAGAGGAAATACGAGGCAGAAGTAAGTATGATGGAGAAACTGAAATTAGCTGACTGTATGTCACCTCGATAATCCACTCGGTATCAACATAGCTTTCCATGGAGTCTCAGAGTCAGTAAAAACATCAAATGTGGGGGAGAGGGAGAAAAGCGTCTTGTAAGGCAATGTCTGAAATACCCACAAATTCACTTTCATAAGTCCTAATTACATATAACGGTCTTTCATAATAAGCAGGATGTCTTTGTAGGACTTGTATCCAGTCATAACAAGGACTGGGTCTCAAACCTCAATACTGTTTTGGTGCCATCCAAAGGTTTGATTTTGACAAAATTCATGTGAATGTAACGTATAATAAAAAGAATCAAATCTATTTAACATTTATCTATTGTCAAATAAAAAAGGGATTTTGAAAAAGAAACTTGTTTATATTGCTCAAAGTATGGGTCAAAACAGGGATTGTCTTACTTGTACTGAAACATTTAAAATTCTAAGCAGTTCTAGTCATAAAGGTGATCACAGATGGCATTTGCCTCCATTGTTTCCAATGTAGTCATGGCATTATTTGTACAACTTGTTTTTATGAATATGGATTTTAGTTTGGTTTAATATGTGATAGGAAGTGTTAAAGTTAAAGTGTTAAAGTTAAGTTTGAGTCAAAGCGATCATCTTTTGAAGATTCATGTGTTTTCAAGTGGACTCATTTCCCCTCTCGGTGTTGACAGACGAATAAATCCGTCACTAACAAGAATTAAGGTTTCGTGTATTTCCTGGAGGGAGTGATCGTAGCGTTACTACTGTGTTCATTTGTCTATTTCATATTGTTCCCTCTGATGTGAATAATATTTGAATGGCCCGTGCTCTTCAGTGTGTGGATGAATACGTGTGATTTAATGCATTGTCCGTTCATTACGCAGCTCGTATTCATGTATCTGCACTCTGCAGTTAGTGTATTCGTAGGTGTTCAGCTTCACTTTTACACAAAACAAATAATAACCGTAGCTGTGGTGTCATGAGGAGGTTCAACTGCAGTAGGACAGCACTGAAGGCCCAGGTATAAAATGCACGGCCCGCCACTGCAAACACCTGTGTGCCTGCAGGCTTTACACGCAGTTAAAGCTAGAAAAACCTGTTATACAAAACCCCCATTGCTTCGATATTAGAACTAGAGAGGAAGGATGACTTGAAGAACAGATAATGTGAGAATTGTGTCTGTAGTGTAAAAGATGTGGCTTCAGTGGCGGTCTAGAAATGTTGTACGGTTGTCTGTCCAAGATGCTCTTGGAGTCAGAATTAGTCTCTATGGAGCAGATAGTTGGACTTCTTCTCACTTTGAGGCTGCTGTGGCCAAATGTGTAAATCTGTTGGATTCCACCGTCACATGTATACGACAAGGAAAAGATTAGCTACACTTTCACCAAAAAGAGTGAAAATTGTGGAAAAGGTGGCAAAATAGAAATATTGTTTTCACAAGATTCTGAAGCTGCTCTTCACTCTGGCAATGACATCACGCACTTTGAACTGCGCAATACACACCTATTATAAAGTCAGAAAAAGACTGAAAATCATAAAAGTTAAAGTGTAAAAGATATCAAAAAGAATGAATCATACAGCAATAGTTCAAGGTTTTCTCAGCAATAAGCTACTGGATTTGACTTGTGGCACTATTGAGGCTTAGCTTGTGCCCCATTTGTGTGTCGCTTTGGACAAAAGCCTTCATAGCTGCATCTTAATGATCAAGGGTGCTGATTTTTGAAACCCACCTCCTCCAGACGCACTTGAGCTCGCACCTTTCCCAGGTCCTCCTCTGCCTGGGCCCTCTCCGTCACACACGCTGCTTTAGCTTTACTCAGCTCCTAACAGACGGACAGTAAAGAGATGGCATCACGTGAAGAGCACAGGTCGACTGGAGCTTTCAGCAGAGCTTCTCACACTGCGCTGAAAGTGTCCCTGATTCAGCAGAAATGATAGTACAGGGCTAACGTGTTGGATCACAGCACAGCAGTGGGAAATTCCCAGCTTGGAAAGAGAAGCCACCTTGTGGATTTGAATAACTGAACTTCCTAAAAAGGTACAGTTAAGGAAAGTAATAACATCTCCCTTCAATAAACAGCCTCCCTTCAGTCCTTGCCATTGAACCTCATCTGCTTATAGAGAATTATGCAAAGGTTGAATTCATTGAGGCGTCAGATCGTTCTGTTATCTCCGCATGGGTGCCTCCGATAGTGGATAGTGTAATAAAAATAATAAACACCTGCAGTATTCTTTCATTCACTGTGATAGAGTGGTGTTCGTGGTGAGCAAGTCTGTTTTTGTCAGATGTGTTTTACTGAAAAGCAGCAGATTGGCATCTATCAACGGTCTCCAACGGCAACAAAAACAATCCTGCCATCTCCACGTGGTGTCTGTGTAGCCCCTGCAGTCCCGACATGCAGTCACATATGTAAGAAAACAAACATGTGCGACAGCAGCTATGTGCGTTCATATGTATAGTCTAAGAATCTCAGCACAAAGGTGTCACAGTTCCTGATGCAGTTTGGCATAATGCTACTCTACATCGGGGACAGCATCACAGAAGGCTGACTGGCTGAAGTGAGAACCGTGACTTTACATAGTCTGAAAACTTCATCCCCCCGCCTCTGTTTCTGTGTCTGTTAAAGTTAGTTCCGGATGTTTGGCAGCGCTTGAATCGCCTCCGCTGCAACACCATGATTAATGTAAAAAATAAATCTGGCTTTGGCTCATAAATAACTGCAATCTGTTATGTCTTATTAGCAGTTCTTTTGTGTTTTTGTCTTTTAAACACGGATGCTCTGAACTCTGACCTCTTCCAGTTGTATGCGCTGTCCCTCCAGTTTGAAGATGCGTTCCTGCAGAGCTCTCTCGCTCTCTTCTAGAAGTCGATTCACATGCTCCACCTGTAAAGAAAATCTGAGCTTTTACCATTTTATCTTCTTCTCTGTAGTCTACATTTATTAGAGATACAAAAATAAACAATACATATTAATATACTGTATATAGTATATGTATAAAAGCACCTCTTTCTGGCGGAGACTGTCCATGTCTTGCAGAGATTGCTTGGACCTTCGCTTCTCTATCTCCAGACGGTCTGTTAGAGGGTGACATACAGGACATCAGCTGGGTTTTATGTAGAAAAAGACGTTCTCTTTGTGCGTGTGTTACCTTCTGCCTGGGCTAGCTGCAGCTTGAGCTCTGCCGTGCTGTTGGTCAGCTCCTGCTTCAGCTCAACGATCTGCTGCTGCTGAGACTTACATCTGCGCTCCATCTCCTCCACCTAAGACACACACAACAGTTAGGCTCACATCTAACAGTACTCATACTGAAATGTTGGTCTCTGTGTGTGTGTGTGTTCCTCAACATTGGTATAATAGTTTTAGGGAAAGTCCTCCGACATAAATTCACGGTGTTCTTAACAGACTTACTTTATTCGTGAGTTGGGCGTTGGTTTCTGTCAGGTTCTGGATCTCTCTGAGGAGTTTACCTTCTCTGAGTGCACCGTCCTACAGGATGGACAAACATGAGTTACATCCTGTATGTCAAGTCCATATGGGAATAGAATAACTAACAAATTAAGTGAATTAAAGATATTAAAGAATCAATTTGTGAAAAAAGTATTGAAATGTTATTCCATCCTTCCATGTATTTTCAGCATTTTAACTTGCTTTTATTTCATAAAGGGATTTATCCTGATACAACTTTCATGACAATGGTGTTGTCACTGCCCTCTCACCTTTCATCCAATCACCTGCCCGTTTCCTCTTAAAGGGGACATATAATGCTATTTTTCAGGTTCATGCTTATATTTTGGATTTCTACTAGAACATCTCTACATGCTTAAATGTTTAAAGAACACTTCTGAAACACTCCATTTTAGTGCCTGTCTCTTTAAGCCCCCTCCTGAAAAAGCCCAACCTTCTCTGATTGGCTTGCAGGACAAATAGGGCGCCCAAATGAAGTTCTCAAGCCGTGGGTGGAGATACTCTCAGGTATAGAGAACAGGATCATGATGTGAGCGGCAGTGAGAAACACAAGGCATTGTGGTTTTTTAGGTCACCGATTGAAAGCTGCGGTGGTGACAATCGTGACGTCACAATCTACAAGACATGTCGTGACAGCGGCGGTTGGCGTAACATTAGTTATCAATGCTGTTAGCATGCTGGCTAACCAACCTACTCCGTCGACATAATCCCTTCAAACAGCATCGTTTACATCAGAGCTGCTTCACTACACTTGTTCGATAATGTTTCATTACAGTTTCTATTTTGTCCGTTGATTTGTGTTTGTTGTCACCGTGTGCTCATGGGTAAAAATGAATGAATGCATTTAAACAATGAGGGTCCTCCTAAAACATGGCAACCACTACCCAGAGTGCAATGTGTCGTGCCAGCGGTGCAGATTCGTTATTCTAATGAGCCTGCATGTGACATAGGAAGGGAAGCCAAATCTGAATGGCTTGTTGAGTCACATGTTTTCAGATCTAGATAAGGTTGTCTTATGTCAGTGTGTGGGTTGGTAGGCACTCCAGATACACAAATGTATGTGCACAAGAACTGATCAAGAGCATTCTTCATATGTCCCCGTCTTCTTTCAGACATCTAGCTGCTGATGGGAAAAAATGTTGTACACAGGCACAACCTCTCCTCTTATTTATTTAGCTTACCAGGGCTGCACATGTTACCTACATACAGCAGCTGGCTAACTAGCTAGTTGTGAAGGCAGACATGTCTACATCTGAATTCCTATCAATTACCAAAGGTGTGCAGCAGGGATCCTGTCCTGTGAGAGACTAATCTTCTCCATGTGTGGATTTAAAACTACTACACCTACATTCAAGTGTTCTTGAATGCACTGCAACTTACACTTATCAATCTTACATCTTAAACAGAATCCATGCTAATCTCCAGATCTATACATTATCTCCACTCTGACTGGTTTTCAATATTGAGAGGGTACAGATTACAGATGTCTTGGCATCTGGCTCGATAATAAATCAAAACCATGATAGAAGCTTGGCTTGTTGTAAAGAAGAAGAGGAAGATTGTTTTCCTCTGGATTCTGGGTTGTTGGTAAATTGCCATCTTTAATTTAGCATATTTTTGACTTTAGGTTCAAATCAAAGAAATATTTTTCATAAATATCAAAAGGAACCAACACAAATATCTTGCTGTCCTAGAATCTCACTCGTACATCTTTATATTTTTCCTAAACAGATCAGACACATCACATGCTACATCACATGACAGATGTTTCCCTTTGCTGTGACAACATTTGAATAAATTGAGACAACTATTAAGGAGAAATATATCTGGTAAATAACAGCTGGAGTTATGATGTAAGGGCTGATGTAATGATTGGCCATTTTGAGATACCCATCATCAAAAGATCAACGGGCTTGTCTCAATATGTCTCTATATCAGTTACTATATGTTCCTTACTAAATGCAGTAGCACAAGTGAAAGCTCTCAGGAGCTAGCTATCGGCAGAACCGCAGATGGAAAATGTGTTTAAATCTTGTTTCCCGTACAAATCTCATTTGAGGTGAAACAGAGTGTTGTCTCTCCTCCCATCTGTGCGTACCTCTTGCTCTTTCTTCCTCTCCCTGCTCTGTCGTTCTCTCTGTTCTTCTTTCTCAGCCTTCACTCGTGTCAGCAGCTCTCCCATGTTGTGGTTTTTCTGCTCGGAGAGGGCGAGGGCAGCCTCCGTCATCTGTAGTCTGCACAACATCACATTGAGCAGCACATTGATGATTTGAAGATGAGAAGACATACTATGCACTCGGGATAACATGGACTTCTGCATGCATGTGGGCCCCTACAGTAGGCCGGACATTTGTGCCGCATTATTGTATTTTCAGTGTACTACAACCTCACCAACAACAGGGTCCTTATTCATTTATAACCTGCATCAGAAACGTGACATCATGTCCTTGTTTTGAGGCAAGTGCTTGAACATGACATTGAATGGAAACAGATTGCATTTAGACTTCGCGCTGATAATAGACGTCCCAGAATCCCGTCTGTTTCTGGAGAAGCATCACTCAGCTGTCAGTCTGGTGATTTTATCAACAAGGGAAACAAGAGCGAATGTGCAGCAATCGAGGGATGTGCTTCAAGTCTAATTCGCTCTTCAACCAGTAGATGTGTTTCAATCGGTATTAAAAATATATAAACATTGAATGTGTTTAGTGGAGGACAGTTGTTAAGAACACACTCCTATTCATTTATCTATAAATGTAGATTCTTACAGTATCTGTTGTCAGCAGCTGTTTTATATTGTATGAACTTCTCCTTCAGTTCATTAAGTCCCTGCAGCAGGACACATATACTGATAAATCTGCAGCACTCTGATAAAATTATTGATATGAATGTTATTGTATCGGGTCTGCACGGAACAACGACATTCTGCATTGGCTCTGATCCTTATAGTCGAGTGAAGTTGGGTCTGATTGTCTCTTTTTTATTTATTTTATTTATGTACATCGGATCCAGTCAAACATTTCAGATCCATAACTATTATTAAGAATGACGGCACACAATCACTCTTCATCTAGTCATCTATAATTGCTATGTTCAAATATATTAAGGACCACTGGAAGTCATTTAATCAGCACTCCTAGAATTAAGTTAAAAATTAAGTTCCGATTTAAATAAAAACTCAGTCAAGACATCGGACATGAAATGTTGACGGATTTATAGAAAAGTAAGAAACAATGTTTAGCTGGATATCTTTGGCACAGTACCTGGGGGGGGTATTTATACATAGCAGAAGGAGCTCATTACATCATATGT
>NW_022280418.1:0-5964 GCF_004355925.1 Anarrhichthys ocellatus
TGTGTGTGTGTGTGTGTGTGTGTGTGTGTGTGTGTGTGTGTGTGTGTCAGCTCCCTCTTCATCATGAAGTTTTAAGTCAAATAACACTTATTTGTTTCTCTGTTGTTCTCACGGAGAGTTATCTCATACTAATACCAGACATCTTCATGTTATTAAGACTCTTCTGGCTGTAACTACATGGAAGATTATTCACATTATTGTTTAGCATAACTCACTTTATGTTGTTGTATCACTAAATATTGTAGGTATGACTTTGTTTCATTTAGATACACAAGGAGACATGTTTGTGCTTCAGAGAAAGTAGTATTCATGTGACTTAGAATTCATGGGAGATATCTGATTATACAGTACAAGCTCACCAGCCCTCTTTGGTAGCACGGTGGAGGAATACTGTGTTGTAGTTTCAGGTATATTGTGTATAGATAAACAACATGTTTCCAAGTTTCTTTAACATTCGATTATTTGAATTAGGGGCCTGATAACACTCGTCCACATGCATAATGTAACTCCTATCTGTCCACCATATTGCATTGATGCCTTTTACTCATTCATCTATACAGGACATATATTAGCAAGTAAGTTCATTAGTATTGAGTGATGTATAAATCTCCATAAAGGGTAGGATTTGTCGGTCAAAGTTTGTAAACTGTGTGTGTGTGTGTTTGGATACCGTCTGTGGGTAAGACAGTGGTCTGAGCCTATCGTAGTCCTCCTGTCCTGCTGTATCCCAAAGGCCCAGATTCACTGGTTTCCCATCCACCATCACATTGGCAGAGTAGTTGTCAAAGCTGCAGGAAGGCAGATACTGCTCTTAGTGAAATGCAGGTGAGAGGGAGCACATCAAACCACAACATCTGGGTTCTGTTCCAATAGTTCAAAAAACACATTCTAAATCAGGACGATTGGACAACCTTGCTAGATAGTATTTGGTGCAGTCGCTCCGTACATCTAGTTGAGGATGACACATTTGTAAAGGAAGGTTTGTTTCAAAGGACATTTTTCAGAGCGTTCAGTCACAGATGTTTGCTCAGTTGTCACCATGTGACCTTAGGTCGCGTGGTAAACGTGTCTTGACGTGGTCCATTTTTAGGTCATTGACATCAACTGAGCCATTTGTGTGGCAACTTAGCTGAAGACGGTGAGATAGCCCACTGTGGACGTTTCTAGAAATAGCTACTAAGTCAACCTAGAGTCTGTTTGAACTGTTGTTTCTGTAGTAAAGAATGAAATTTGTAGCTCAATGTTTATAGGTCAAATAAGCAGTTGGGAAGGTCTGTTTTTGACAAACCAAAGTACCGATGCAAAAATATTGCCATTAAATGAGTCCTCGTCATTCCTTTGCAACATTGCCTACTGTGTTACGGTTATTACACCCAGAGATATTTAACTGATAGCTACCTACCGCAGTACAAACACCATGACACACTCATATTATCTCACAGTATTTATCATAGCACTCGACCCTAAATGATGTCATGGTCCTATAACATGTAGGGGTGGGAGAAAATATCAATACACATAAACATCGCGATATTTTGTGATATTGTATTGACTCCCAAAAACACTGTATTGACCTTTAATTGACAGTTTACATGAAAATATTGGTGACAGTCAGCGGCACAGATTACACAACAAGTAGCGCTGTGATGTTGGATGTTGACAGTTTTCCTAAAGATAGATTTTTTTTAAATCTGCATATATTGAACGGTAACCTCTGTATCATGACACATATCGTATCTCCAGACTCTTGCCAACACACGGCCTGAACAACACGAAGCCGCTGCTCACATCAAGTGGGTGAGAGCATGTGCAGTGCGTGGTACTCACACAGTGGGGATGTATTCACCAGGGAAGGCATTGGTGGTGTAGCTAATCAGCAGACAGGTCTTACCCACAGCCCTGAGGAGAGAGGGACAACAGAGGACACATGAGGACAAACCTACAGTATGAAAAGAGTTCCTCAAATTCTGTGTGGACTTGGAGAGTATGCATGACTGTATGTGTGAAAGAGATTCAAAGCAGGCTGCTACTCCACTCTTTTAGTGTGCCACACAGACACTGGCCTACATTCATGTCGCCTGAGGGACATAGTAGCCGCCTATAATAACCCCCCCCCCCCCCCCCCCCACACACACACACACACACACACTCCCCCACATGCACATCCTACCTCTCCTGCCCATAAACAGTACACATATCACCCCCTCCCCTCCTCAACCCTACTGTACTGAACACAAGGCGCAGGATGCTGCACGGATCGGTGGTGGCGTGAAATGGGTATCGACTGTGTGCTCATGCACGAGGTAATTAGCGACTTTTGTGTGCACGTCTCCGCAGACAAAGCAAATGGTGGTGACACACAGCGCCAATATGTGTGCAGGCGCCGTGAGACTGCTTTGAGGTCAGTAAGTCTCTCTGGTTGGGATGGAGGATGAGAAAATAACGAAGAGAGAAGGAGACGGAAGAACTGCAAGACATGTCGTAAAGGGTGCTCTGGTGATTTTAAGAGAGTTGAGAAAACGGGTGCAGCAGAGACCAAGATATCTGAACCTTCAGTCCCCATGTTGGGTCAAGCTACAAAAACATCGGATCCTACACTTCCCACAATTCAACTTGATATTGTGTATCTGCAGAGTGCTGCAGGAGTGACATATTTTTGTAGGCCAACCAGAAAATTAGCATCAGGACTTCGATAATTGGTGATACATGCACGTTTTGTTCGGCAAGAAAATCTTCACACTGAAGGGCAAAAATGCAATCTCACTTCCTGGTTTGAGGACTCCCTCCTGCAGCACTCTGCTCCATCTATCTAAGTCTATCCTTCTCAATATCAACCAGGAAACACAGCTTGAGTCTGATAATGTAACAATGCTGTGGGTTTACGTTGTGGCCATCAGTTTGAAGTATTTCAGCGTTCGATTTTAAATTAAAGAATAATGTTTTGTCCGTCCGTTCCCCACGGTGGTTGGTTGTACGGACTACAATTCCCAAGAACCTCGGTTGCTGTTGCTATGGAGAAGGCGCAAATCAGAGCTGCAAGACAAATTTAAATACTTTGTGGTTGCAGGTGGGAACAAACACCGCCCCATAGCTGCACAACACATACAAAATGAAATTCTCTGAAAAGCATAATTCTGTCATTGGCAGGGAGTCGTGGTTAACTTCTCCACTCGTATTTATGTCCAGAGGCTGGTATCTTTGACTGGTTTGTATCAAAGAACCAGATGTTTTCTAACACAGTTTTTATCTTTTGTATTGATGATTCAGCCGGCAGAGTTCAATATCCATCCAAGACTTTAAGTGCTCCAAGTGTAATCTAACATTGTCTATCAAAGAAAAGAAGAGCGTGACTTCCAGAACCGTGGACACACACAATGACTCCTCCCCTTCACAACACTATCACTCATCAAATATATTTAAAGAAAGAAGTCGACGCAAATTTCGGTTCTGCAAATTGAAACAGAGAAGTTTATGGTGTGAGTTGAAATTGTTGCAAGTTTGAAAATTCACACATATCCAGAGGCTTTATGCATCTAATAAATGAATGTATGGAGACATGTAAGGAGAGAGACTGGAGGAGTCTGAGCAGTTACACAAACAAACACACAGAGCAGTATTATCCACATACATGGTCAGTATCCACTTTGCTAGCAAGCTGCAGCTAGTGTCTGTGCAGCTGGTACTGTATCAGGCGGCAACCTCTGGGTCTGAAAAGTGAAGTACCTTGAACCTGCATTCTCTCTAGTGTCCACCAGGGGGCGACTCCTCTGGTTGTATAGAAGTCTATGAGAAAATGACTCTACTTCTCTCTTGATTTATTACCTCAGTAAACATTGTAAACATGAGTTTATGGTCTCAATCTCTAGTTTCAAGTCTTCTTCAATACAGCATGATGTTCATTTAGTAAATGATGGTCCATTTAGAGTCAAACAGACCATAAAGCAGGGGATGCTTTAGGGCGGGGCCGTGTTTAATCCCTTTTCAGTGTGTTTACCGTTCATGTTAATTGTAACATTTTGGTCGTCTAACAATGTTCTATTCGGCAATTCAGTTGTACTTACCTCCACCCTCTCGTGTCACTACTGGTTGCCAAAAAGCCAAGATGGTTGACGGACAAAAACAAGATGGCGACGGCCAAAATGCCAAACTCGAGGCTTCAAAACGACAGTTCACTAACCAGTGGGTGACGTCGTGGAGACTACGTCCACTTCCTAGTTTATGTACTGTACTTAGGCCTTTTTAATAGCAGATATTTTGACTTGTCATGGAGGGAAAACACAAGTGTTACAAATAACACTAACATGGCTCCTTAAACTATGACTGTGTGACAGTGAGCCAGAAGAGAAATATCAGGAGCCTTAAACTGAAGTAGCTAAATGCAATTCAGCCATCATCATTGCATTATCCACACACGTGCTTTTCCTACAAATATATTGTTAAAAAATGCCTATATTGGCTGTTTGGGGCAAATAAACATAAACTGCCCAACAGTCTAGTGTGCAAATCTGCAGCGTGTACCTTGTGAACACACCTTCACCAAACACAGAGCAGGCACGCTCCACACACGGATAAAAACTGACGACAAAAACATAAATTTGTGAAAATAATGCAGAGCAAAAAGACAGTCAGACCCCCCCTGCCTGGTTAACACCCATGTCTTTCCTAGTTTGTAATGCAGGCTTTTTGCTGTAAATTCTTAGTTTCCAAGCCCAAGGTGATGACATCATCAGGGTTGTTTTTGAAGGCTTTAGGGAGCAGCTGAGTGGTCCTCCCAATGATGAATACACTGAGCTTGAATGGGGGAGATGCTGCTTTAAGTGATTTGTGACGTCTTAGAATTCCAACAACAATCTCTTTCTGCACAGATCATCTGTGATTAACATCAAAATCACAAGGCTGAGAACAGTCCACATTCTGAAAAACGCAGCAGTGGAAACATGTAATTCAAAGTCGATATTATTTAGTTTCAGCATTCTGACTTTAATCATGAAAAAACATGACTCGGGCCTATTCTTAATTTCTCTAAAAAATGACACAAATGGCTCATTTTCCCCGCCTTAATCTACACCCAGCAATGGTATGGAGGTTTTAAAAGAGAACTGAAGAAGAGCCTGCTACAAATGTCGGTGCACATGAAGCTAAATGTGATCTGGGTGCAGTAAGAAAGGCACGGTGTGTGCAGAATGAAAGCATCGGGGCCTGTTTGCCACTGACAGGGCCACAAATTCCTTAGCGTGCATCAGCACTTCAGCCTGCCTCCAGTGGCCTACGAGGCGTGTAGGTGTTCCCGCATCCGCACCTAGCGTCACAATGGACCGAGGCCACGATGCGGGCGAACCGATTGCACTCACAAAGCAGATAACTGCGGATTTCTATCGACCATTGTGGAGCAGACCGCAGAAGACCGGGGCGACCGACGGATCGGTGAGCCCCTCGCCCCTTTACCTACATAGCATCCTCCCATCACCCATCCATCCGTGGACGCTTCGTCGAATCACACACGAGAAAATGTGCTGGTGTTGTGTTCGTGTAAGCGTGCTCTTACCCGTCGCCCACCACCACACATTTGATAGCCTGCATTTCGACAGGAGCTGGAGGCTTTCAGGGAGCCGGCGTTGGTGGTTTAATAGATCCGACAGTCTGCACTGAGGTTTCGGATGAGAGCAGCGGGCCAGTCCGCTCGGCGATGGAGCCGCAGTGAAAGAGGTCGATGACGAGCAGTGCCGAGCAACTCCGGAAAATACCGAGTATCTTTAAAGGCACAGAGCACGTAATAGAGGAATCCTAGCAGAGGAAGAGAGGATTCACGTTTTCTACTTCCGTCTCCGCCGAAAGGTTTACTGAGCACACTGCTGCTTGCCTACAACACTACTAATACTATCCTACAATACTACTACTACTAGCCTACAACACTACTACTACTAGCCTACAACACTACTACTACTATCCTACAATACTACTACT
>NW_022280418.1:25964-38274 GCF_004355925.1 Anarrhichthys ocellatus
ACTACTACTACTATCCTACAATACTACTACTACTATCCTACAACAATACTACTACTACTAGCCTACAACACTACTACTACTACTAGTCTACAATACTATTACTACTACTAGCCTACAACACTACTACTACTACTAGCCTACAACACTACTACTAGCCTACACCACTACTACTACTACTAGCCTACAACACTACTACTACTAGTCTACAATACTATTACTACTACTAGCCTACAACACTACTACTACTAGCCTATACTACTACCACTACTACTAGCCTACAACACTACTAATACTATCCTACAATACTACTACTACTAGCCTACAACAATACTATTAGTAGTCTACAACACTACTACTACTAGCCTACAACAATACTAATACTGTCCTACAATACTACTATTACTAGCCTACAACACTACTACTACTAGCCTACAACAATACTACTACTAGCCTACAACACTACTACTACTAGCCTACAACAATACTACTAGTAGTCTACAACACTACTACTACTAGCCTACAACACTACTAATACTAGTCTACAATACTACTACTACTAGCCTACAACAATACTACTACTAGCCTACAACAATACCACTACTAGCCTACAACACTACTACTACTAGTCTACAACACTACTACTACTAGCCTACAACAATACTACTACTGGCCTACACCAATACTACTAGTAGTCTACAACACTACTACTACTAGCCTACAACACTACTACTACTAGCCTACAACAATACTACTAGCCTACAACACTACTACTACTAGCTAACGTGACGTTACTACCACCACCACTACTACTACTACAACTACTAACACCACATGAATAATTATTAGCACGGAATGGTTGATGGGTATATCATATGAGTATATATAATTATTATAATACAAAATACATAAATTCAGTACCTAAACAATCAAAAAAAATGTGGCCAAATCCGCATGGAAGATCGGTATTATGACTTTTGAAGACAAAACTCTGACAATGAGTCAAGATGTTTATGCCATTTTGAAAATAATATTTCTTAAACCTAGATGATAACTTTGACTTACGGTGAGTATTTTTTATTGGTCTATACTTGAAAA
This sequence comes from Anarrhichthys ocellatus, assembly GCF_004355925.1. Lineage (NCBI taxonomy): Eukaryota > Metazoa > Chordata > Actinopteri > Perciformes > Anarhichadidae > Anarrhichthys > Anarrhichthys ocellatus. The sequence goes on from NW_022280418.1 coordinate 27,060, forward strand.
GTATAAACTCATGAGGTCCCTTAGATCTTCTTCAATGTGCACTAATTTAAGTCAGTTTCATTCCTGTGCCTTTGATTTATTTTTACTGCTGCACTTTAGTCCTTATTAAATGAAGTGCCATGTATCAATGTACTAACTGTACTGAAACGCCATTCCTCTATTTATTTTTGTTTATTTTCATTCAACTTTAATAAATATTATTTCCCTCTTAATGTTTTGAATGATTATTAAATAACAAATTGTTTCTGTGTCTCTGTATTTAAATGCTGCTGCTGCTGTGAGGCAGCCTCCCAGTGCAATTGTTCACATCTGGAACAAGTGTGGTCTTTGCGGTCAGCATTTAGAAACTTGCACTTACAAATAACATCCTAATGACCGAATGGAAGTAAATATGGGGGCTGATTATCGATGGTCTCATTTGATCAACACTGACATGAGGAACATGTCTGTTAGAATGATGAGGTTTCCTCCACAGTGACTTTCATAGGCTTCAAATTTACAGGAACCATCTTGACAGTTAAAGATCTTTGGCTGTAATTTCAAGACCCAGTGACCTCATACATCCCCACCCTGACTACTGTCATGTTATCTGTTGAGTAGAATAATAGACGAATCCAGATCAACTGCCAAATCATCCACACAAGAAAAATCATATTTATTTCAGAAATAACCACATTTAACTGATATAAAAGAACACAAAGAACAAATCAGTAAAATGTTAAAAACACACCTGAAAATATAAAACACAAATATCCATCACATATCTGATTCAATATCAAGATATAAAACTGCAATTTGCATTATAAAAGACTGCGTCCAGAGTTTAAGTAGGACTTTCTTCATTAAATGATTTATAAAAACAGAAGACAACATTTTGTGAATCAGCCTTTTGCTCTCTGTGTCTGAGCTTTGACAAATAGAATATAAACAATATAAAGGCATGTTTGAACCAAATCTCCAGTTTTCATTTGGACTGGAGAACAACAGGATGGGGTGGACAGCAAAAACAGATATCGTTCATTTTCAAGCACAGTACATCTCAATTAATGAGAGCTAGAGACACGAGAGAGGGAATCCTCTGGCAACGATGATGTAGAGAGTTTAGACAGAGCTGAGGTTGTATTAAATGGAATGTCCTTTCAACAGCAGTCTAGTCTCAAATCAAATATCTTGCACTTGTAGACATTTTCTGCATGGTAGAGCTAAGTTCCCTGATTGTGTTTTTACTCCTTTTCTTCTTGTTGTTGGTTAGAGTCCTGCGTTGCTCCCTCATTTAAGAGAAGAGGATCTCGAAAGAATACAGAATTTGGACCATCACGTTATTACTGTGTAGCTAAAAAAACTGATGTGTGACCAATAGAAGAGATTAAAAAAAGCATGCGTTTTGAAACTGGTAATAATCTCACCAACCAGACAAACGTTTTGTTAAAAACAAACCACCCTTTTAACAAAGGGTAAAAAATAGTCTACTGGATTGGTAGCAGCCCCTAGAGGCGGAAGTGTTCATTACTCCACTGGTAGGGGGAGTACAAATGTACATTTTACCCTGAGGATGGCAATAGATGAAATGTCATGGGATCATCCGTCCCTGCAAGAGCATTAACGTGCTAAATGTATCTAAAGAAAGCATCAAAGTGTATCTCACATGTAATATCCGTCCTCTGGGGTCCATGAATGACTTTTCAACCCGTCATTTCTTGACTGGAACTGCACATTGTGCTCGGTATCTGCCCTCACACTCCAGACAATCATGATTTTTTTTTGTATTCTTCTGACTGTCCTGAACTATCCGGAGTGAGGGCTCGGAGGATCCAGCTGTTATTTCTTGGGGCTGCTGTAGTGTCCCAGAGGTGAGCCCTGGACGTAGGCGAGGATGGCGCTCTGGAGGTAGCTGGCTCTGTGGGCTTCGTCCTCCCTCATCCTCTGGATCTCCGCCTCTTTCAGCCGCAGTTTCTCGAGCATGGACGACATCTCGCTCTCTTTGTCGAGCAGCACCTCTCTGTGGTTACTGCTCAGCGCTGCAGGACAGCGGGCCACAGAGGGAGAATGGTATGAAAGACAGGACCACAGAAAATAGTTCATATTTCAAACATAAAACGTCTGACATGGTTCCGGAACAAAATATTACATTCTCAACAAATCAGTAAAGTATCATTTTCTTAACAAAGAGTCAAATCACTGGTTGACCTGGGTAATCCTACTTTGTTTCAAGTAAGTTGTTGCACATGTATCTTGTATTGGGGCACGATACTGGTGTTAATACATTTCTTAGGAGAAAAAGATTTGAACTGGAGCAAACGACCCAAACAAGTATAGAATCTTAAACAAATTTGACATGTACTTTCTTTTGCAAAAGGGAAACATAAAAAGACTAAAGAGATAAAAAGAGAAAGAAACACCTTTAATCTCTCTCTCCAGAGCACTGATCTTCTCTTTGAGTCCTCCCTGAGCTGTTCTCTCAGCCTGTAAATGTCCAATCTGCTCCTGCAGCTCCACCTTCACCCGGCTCACTTCAGCCACCTTCTCCTGGTCCTTACCCGACAGCTCCTGCAGCAACATCACAATCATTTTCATTCACTTCTGTCTGCAAATAAAAGTCCCATTCATTTTCTCATAGACAACTTTAGGTGACTGACAGTTCCCTCTCTTCAGATGGACATGAAACTCTCTCGGATGAATCATCATTACAAAAGATGAACAGCTGTGTTAGAGAATATCTGCTTCTTTCATAAAAATACAAGCCTCTGGACATCAGACCGGAAGGAGGGAAGTCAACTACAAAAAAACATCAAACATCAAATGTCTCAGCTTAAAGGGACAGTTCACACAAAAATCAAAACTACATTAATTCCCTCTTACTTATAATCATCTATCTTGATCGTTTTGGTTTGAGTTGCCTAGTTTTGGAGATATTGTCCGTAGAGATGTCTGCCTTCTCTCCAATATTATGGAACTAAATGGCGTTCGGCTTGTGCGGCAAAAAAAATATATACATTTAAAAAACTCAACAGCAGTGTCTCTTTCCAGAAATCATGACCTGGTTACTCATACGTACTCATTGTGGACAGTTTCATGTAGGAACTCATTTTCTTTCTACTGAACTCTAACTCTCTCTCCCTCTAACTGACTGTTTACAATGATGAGAACCCATAAAACCTATTGACTTGGATACATATACACAGTATATATACAGTGTATATATATATATATACACAGTATATATACATATATATATATATATATACAGTATATATACATATATATATATACAGTATATATACAGTATATTTTGTATATATACAGTCAGGGTCATAAGTATTTGGACTGTGACACAATTTTTCTAATTTTGCCTCTTTACACAACTCCAGTGCATTTTAAATTAATCAGTCAACATGTGGTTGAAGTGAAGACTTTCAGCTTTAATTCAATGGATAAAACAAAAACAAAAAAATCACAATAACCGTTTAGGAATTACAGCCATTTTTACACAGCCACCCACATTTTCAGAGGCTCAAAAGTAATTGGACAAACTAACATAATTGTGAATATAATCCTTATTTTTAATACTTGGAGGAAAATCATTTGCAGTCAATGACTGCCTGAATTCTATCACCCATAGACATCACCAAACACTGAGTTTCCTCCTTTGAGATGCTTTGCCATGCCTTTTACTGCAGCCTCCTTCAGCTGCTGCTGTTTGTGGGTCTTTCTGCTTCAGTTTTATCTTAAGTGAGTAAAAAGCTGCTCACTTGGGTTGAGATCAGGTGACTGACTTGGCCATTGAAGAATATTCCATTCCTTTGCCTTGAGAAGCTCTTGGGTTGTGTTCACAGTATGTTTTAGATCATAATCCATCTGCACTGTGAGGCGCCGTCCAATCAGTTTTGTAGCATTAGGCTGAATCTGAGCAGATAGTTTAGCCATAAACACCTCAGAACTCAAAAAATGGTCATAATTCCTAAACGGTCATTGTGATTTTTTTGTTATATCCATTGAATTAAAGCTGAAAGTCTACACTTCAACCACATGTTGACTGATTAGTTTCAAATCCATTGGAGTTGTGTAAATAAGCAAAATTTGAAAAATTGTGTCATAGTCCAAATACTTATGGCTGTATCTGACTGTATATATACAGTATATGAGTCTTTGGTGTGAACACAGGAGTCACATATGGAACATAATGAGGCCTACACATAGTGAACCTAAAAGGCTGCAGGTGTAACGGGCGGCTGATGGGTCCTGACCTGCTGGAGCTCCTCTGTCCTGCGCCGCAGTCCGTTTATCTCCATGCCCTGCTGGCTGTTCTTGGCCTGCAGCTCAGAGATGGTCTGTTTCTGCTGGGAGCAGTGGAGCTGGACCTCCTGTTGGAGGGAACGCACGGAGCGAAGCTTCTCCTCCAAGGACGACACATGCTCCTGCTGCTCAGAGGAAATACGAGGCAGAAGTAAGTATGATGGAGAAACTGAAATTAGCTGACTGTATGTCACCTCGATAATCCACTCGGTATCAACATAGCTTTCCATGGAGTCTCAGAGTCAGTAAAAACATCAAATGTGGGGGAGAGGGAGAAAAGCGTCTTGTAAGGCAATGTCTGAAATACCCACAAATTCACTTTCATAAGTCCTAATTACATATAACGGTCTTTCATAATAAGCAGGATGTCTTTGTAGGACTTGTATCCAGTCATAACAAGGACTGGGTCTCAAACCTCAATACTGTTTTGGTGCCATCCAAAGGTTTGATTTTGACAAAATTCATGTGAATGTAACGTATAATAAAAAGAATCAAATCTATTTAACATTTATCTATTGTCAAATAAAAAAGGGATTTTGAAAAAGAAACTTGTTTATATTGCTCAAAGTATGGGTCAAAACAGGGATTGTCTTACTTGTACTGAAACATTTAAAATTCTAAGCAGTTCTAGTCATAAAGGTGATCACAGATGGCATTTGCCTCCATTGTTTCCAATGTAGTCATGGCATTATTTGTACAACTTGTTTTTATGAATATGGATTTTAGTTTGGTTTAATATGTGATAGGAAGTGTTAAAGTTAAAGTGTTAAAGTTAAGTTTGAGTCAAAGCGATCATCTTTTGAAGATTCATGTGTTTTCAAGTGGACTCATTTCCCCTCTCGGTGTTGACAGACGAATAAATCCGTCACTAACAAGAATTAAGGTTTCGTGTATTTCCTGGAGGGAGTGATCGTAGCGTTACTACTGTGTTCATTTGTCTATTTCATATTGTTCCCTCTGATGTGAATAATATTTGAATGGCCCGTGCTCTTCAGTGTGTGGATGAATACGTGTGATTTAATGCATTGTCCGTTCATTACGCAGCTCGTATTCATGTATCTGCACTCTGCAGTTAGTGTATTTGTAGGTGTTCAGCTTCACTTTTACACAAAACAAATAATAACCGTAGCTGTGGCGTCATAATGAGGACAGCAGTGAAGGCCCAGGTATAAAATGCACGGCCCGCCACTGCAAACACCTGTGTGCCTGCAGGCTTTACACGCAGTTAAAGCTAGAAAAACCTGTTATACAAAACCCCCATTGCTTCGATATTAGAACTAGAGAGGAAGGATGACTTGAAGAACAGATAATGTGAGAATTGTGTCTGTAGTGTAAAAGATGTGGCTTCAGTGGCGGTCTAGAAATGTTGTACGGTTGTCTGTCCAAGATGCTCTTGGAGTCAGAATTAGTCTCTATGGAGCAGATAGTTGGACTTCTTCTCACTTTGAGGCTGCTGTGGCCAAATGTGTAAATCTGTTGGATTCCACCGTCACATGTATACGACAAGGAAAAGATTAGCTACACTTTCACCAAAAAGAGTGAAAATTGTGGAAAAGGTGGCAAAATAGAAATATTGTTTTCACAAGATTCTGAAGCTGCTCTTCACTCTGGCAATGACATCACGCACTTTGAACTGCGCAATACACACCTATTATAAAGTCAGAAAAAGACTGAAAATCATAAAAGTTAAAGTGTAAAAGATATCAAAAAGAATGAATCATACAGCAATAGTTCAAGGTTTTCTCAGCAATAAGCTACTGGATTTGACTTGTGGCACTATTGAGGCTTAGCTTGTGCCCCATTTGTGTGTCGCTTTGGACAAAAGCCTTCATAGCTGCATCTTAATGATCAAGGGTGCTGATTTTTGAAACCCACCTCCTCCAGACGCACTTGAGCTCGCACCTTTCCCAGGTCCTCCTCTGCCTGGGCCCTCTCCGTCACACACGCTGCTTTAGCTTTACTCAGCTCCTAACAGACGGACAGTAAAGAGATGGCATCACGTGAAGAGCACAGGTCGACTGGAGCTTTCAGCAGAGCTTCTCACACTGCGCTGAAAGTGTCCCTGATTCAGCAGAAATGATAGTACAGGGCTAACGTGTTGGATCACAGCACAGCAGTGGGAAATTCCCAGCTTGGAAAGAGAAGCCACCTTGTGGATTTGAATAACTGAACTTCCTAAAAAGGTACAGTTAAGGAAAGTAATAACATCTCCCTTCAATAAACAGCCTCCCTTCAGTCCTTGCCATTGAACCTCATCTGCTTATAGAGAATTATGCAAAGGTTGAATTCATTGAGGCGTCAGATCGTTCTGTTATCTCCGCATGGGTGCCTCCGATAGTGGATAGTGTAATAAAAATAATAAACACCTGCAGTATTCTTTCATTCACTGTGATAGAGTGGTGTTCGTGGTGAGCAAGTCTGTTTTTGTCAGATGTGTTTTACTGAAAAGCAGCAGATTGGCATCTATCAACGGTCTCCAACGGCAACAAAAACAATCCTGCCATCTCCACGTGGTGTCTGTGTAGCCCCTGCAGTCCCGACATGCAGTCACATATGTAAGAAAACAAACATGTGCGACAGCAGCTATGTGCGTTCATATGTATAGTCTAAGAATCTCAGCACAAAGGTGTCACAGTTCCTGATGCAGTTTGGCATAATGCTACTCTACATCGGGGACAGCATCACAGAAGGCTGACTGGCTGAAGTGAGAACCGTGACTTTACATAGTCTGAAAACTTCATCCCCCCGCCTCTGTTTCTGTGTCTGTTAAAGTTAGTTCCGGATGTTTGGCAGCGCTTGAATCGCCTCCGCTGCAACACCATGATTAATGTAAAAAATAAATCTGGCTTTGGCTCATAAATAACTGCAATCTGTTATGTCTTATTAGCAGTTCTTTTGTGTTTTTGTCTTTTAAACACGGATGCTCTGAACTCTGACCTCTTCCAGTTGTATGCGCTGTCCCTCCAGTTTGAAGATGCGTTCCTGCAGAGCTCTCTCGCTCTCTTCTAGAAGTCGATTCACATGCTCCACCTGTAAAGAAAATCTGAGCTTTTACCATTTTATCTTCTTCTCTGTAGTCTACATTTATTAGAGATACAAAAATAAACAATACATATTAATATACTGTATATAGTATATGTATAAAAGCACCTCTTTCTGGCGGAGACTGTCCATGTCTTGCAGAGATTGCTTGGACCTTCGCTTCTCTATCTCCAGACGGTCTGTTAGAGGGTGACATACAGGACATCAGCTGGGTTTTATGTAGAAAAAGACGTTCTCTTTGTGCGTGTGTTACCTTCTGCCTGGGCTAGCTGCAGCTTGAGCTCTGCCGTGCTGTTGGTCAGCTCCTGCTTCAGCTCAACGATCTGCTGCTGCTGAGACTTACATCTGCGCTCCATCTCCTCCACCTAAGACACACACAACAGTTAGGCTCACATCTAACAGTACTCATACTGAAATGTTGGTCTCTGTGTGTGTGTGTGTTCCTCAACATTGGTATAATAGTTTTAGGGAAAGTCCTCCGACATAAATTCACGGTGTTCTTAACAGACTTACTTTATTCGTGAGTTGGGCGTTGGTTTCTGTCAGGTTCTGGATCTCTCTGAGGAGTTTACCTTCTCTGAGTGCACCGTCCTACAGGATGGACAAACATGAGTTACATCCTGTATGTCAAGTCCATATGGGAATAGAATAACTAACAAATTAAGTGAATTAAAGATATTAAAGAATCAATTTGTGAAAAAAGTATTGAAATGTTATTCCATCCTTCCATGTATTTTCAGCATTTTAACTTGCTTTTATTTCATAAAGGGATTTATCCTGATACAACTTTCATGACAATGGTGTTGTCACTGCCCTCTCACCTTTCATCCAATCACCTGCCCGTTTCCTCTTAAAGGGGACATATAATGCTATTTTTCAGGTTCATGCTTATATTTTGGATTTCTACTAGAACATCTCTACATGCTTAAATGTTTAAAGAACACTTCTGAAACACTCCATTTTAGTGCCTGTCTCTTTAAGCCCCCTCCTGAAAAAGCCCAACCTTCTCTGATTGGCTTGCAGGACAAATAGGGCGCCCAAATGAAGTTCTCAAGCCGTGGGTGGAGATACTCTCAGGTATAGAGAACAGGATCATGATGTGAGCGGCAGTGAGAAACACAAGGCATTGTGGTTTTTTAGGTCACCGATTGAAAGCTGCGGTGGTGACAATCGTGACGTCACAATCTACAAGACATGTCGTGACAGCGGCGGTTGGCGTAACATTAGTTATCAATGCTGTTAGCATGCTGGCTAACCAACCTACTCCGTCGACATAATCCCTTCAAACAGCATCGTTTACATCAGAGCTGCTTCACTACACTTGTTCGATAATGTTTCATTACAGTTTCTATTTTGTCCGTTGATTTGTGTTTGTTGTCACCGTGTGCTCATGGGTAAAAATGAATGAATGCATTTAAACAATGAGGGTCCTCCTAAAACATGGCAACCACTACCCAGAGTGCAATGTGTCGTGCCAGCGGTGCAGATTCGTTATTCTAATGAGCCTGCATGTGACATAGGAAGGGAAGCCAAATCTGAATGGCTTGTTGAGTCACATGTTTTCAGATCTAGATAAGGTTGTCTTATGTCAGTGTGTGGGTTGGTAGGCACTCCAGATACACAAATGTATGTGCACAAGAACTGATCAAGAGCATTCTTCATATGTCCCCGTCTTCTTTCAGACATCTAGCTGCTGATGGGAAAAAATGTTGTACACAGGCACAACCTCTCCTCTTATTTATTTAGCTTACCAGGGCTGCACATGTTACCTACATACAGCAGCTGGCTAACTAGCTAGTTGTGAAGGCAGACATGTCTACATCTGAATTCCTATCAATTACCAAAGGTGTGCAGCAGGGATCCTGTCCTGTGAGAGACTAATCTTCTCCATGTGTGGATTTAAAACTACTACACCTACATTCAAGTGTTCTTGAATGCACTGCAACTTACACTTATCAATCTTACATCTTAAACAGAATCCATGCTAATCTCCAGATCTATACATTATCTCCACTCTGACTGGTTTTCAATATTGAGAGGGTACAGATTACAGATGTCTTGGCATCTGGCTCGATAATAAATCAAAACCATGATAGAAGCTTGGCTTGTTGTAAAGAAGAAGAGGAAGATTGTTTTCCTCTGGATTCTGGGTTGTTGGTAAATTGCCATCTTTAATTTAGCATATTTTTGACTTTAGGTTCAAATCAAAGAAATATTTTTCATAAATATCAAAAGGAACCAACACAAATATCTTGCTGTCCTAGAATCTCACTCGTACATCTTTATATTTTTCCTAAACAGATCAGACACATCACATGCTACATCACATGACAGATGTTTCCCTTTGCTGTGACAACATTTGAATAAATTGAGACAACTATTAAGGAGAAATATATCTGGTAAATAACAGCTGGAGTTATGATGTAAGGGCTGATGTAATGATTGGCCATTTTGAGATACCCATCATCAAAAGATCAACGGGCTTGTCTCAATATGTCTCTATATCAGTTACTATATGTTCCTTACTAAATGCAGTAGCACAAGTGAAAGCTCTCAGGAGCTAGCTATCGGCAGAACCGCAGATGGAAAATGTGTTTAAATCTTGTTTCCCGTACAAATCTCATTTGAGGTGAAACAGAGTGTTGTCTCTCCTCCCATCTGTGCGTACCTCTTGCTCTTTCTTCCTCTCCCTGCTCTGTCGTTCCCTCTGTTCTTCTTTCTCAGCCTTCACTCGTGTCAGCAGCTCTCCCATGTTGTGGTTTTTCTGCTCGGAGAGGGCGAGGGCAGCCTCCGTCATCTGTAGTCTGCACAACATCACATTGAGCAGCACATTGATGATTTGAAGATGAGAAGACATACTATGCACTCGGGATAACATGGACTTCTGCATGCATGTGGGCCCCTACAGTAGGCCGGACATTTGTGCCGCATTATTGTATTTTCAGTGTACTACAACCTCACCAACAACAGGGTCCTTATTCATTTATAACCTGCATCAGAAACGTGACATCATGTCCTTGTTTTGAGGCAAGTGCTTGAACATGACATTGAATGGAAACAGATTGCATTTAGACTTCGCGCTGATAATAGACGTCCCAGAATCCCGTCTGTTTCTGGAGAAGCATCACTCAGCTGTCAGTCTGGTGATTTTATCAACAAGGGAAACAAGAGCGAATGTGCAGCAATCGAGGGATGTGCTTCAAGTCTAATTCGCTCTTCAACCAGTAGATGTGTTTCAATCGGTATTAAAAATATATAAACATTGAATGTGTTTAGTGGAGGACAGTTGTTAAGAACACACTCCTATTCATTTATCTATAAATGTAGATTCTTACAGTATCTGTTGTCAGCAGCTGTTTTATATTGTATGAACTTCTCCTTCAGTTCATTAAGTCCCTGCAGCAGGACACATATACTGATAAATCTGCAGCACTCTGATAAAATTATTGATATGAATGTTATTGTATCGGGTCTGCACGGAACAACGACATTCTGCATTGGCTCTGATCCTTATAGTCGAGTGAAGTTGGGTCTGATTGTCTCTTTTTTATTTATTTTATTTATGTACATCGGATCCAGTCAAACATTTCAGATCCATAACTATTATTAAGAATGACGGCACACAATCACTCTTCATCTAGTCATCTATAATTGCTATGTTCAAATATATTAAGGACCACTGGAAGTCATTTAATCAGCACTCCTAGAATTAAGTTAAAAATTAAGTTCCGATTTAAATAAAAACTCAGTCAAGACATCGGACATGAAATGTTGACGGATTTATAGAAAAGTAAGAAACAATGTTTAGCTGGATATCTTTGGCACAGTACCTGGGGGGGGGTATTTATACATAGCAGAAGGAGCTCATTACATCATATGT